>NC_044497.1:56300825-56345825 GCF_902362185.1 Chanos chanos
GTCGCAGTAACCTTCACGGTTATGTTCATTGCCAAATGACACACTCACTCACACCCACCCCATAGGCCATAAAGACTAACAATCCCTAGGGGTTTTTTTTTTTTCTTTTTTTTTTTCTTTTTTGCTTGCGCCCCATCCTTCGTTTGAACTTGCGGTCGCGTGGCGTACACCTGTCCTCTTGTTTCCGAGGCGGCAGAGACACTGGGGAGGGAGAGGGGGGCTCAGGGATTGGCTGTGAACTGGAGCACCTTCCCACAGCGACCTAAGAGCACCGCTCTGTCCTTCAGCCCAACAGCACAATAAGTGAAGCTTAGAAAACACTATGGTACGCTTATACACTAAGTTAAAGCTTGGTTTCTATGAAAGAGCTACTGTTGTTTTTGTTTTTGTTGTTATCTGTTATTGTTTTTCATTTTTATTCAGTGACCGCTGTGATCAGGCGCTGTATTTTCACTGC
Organism: Chanos chanos; assembly: GCF_902362185.1. Taxonomy (NCBI): domain Eukaryota; kingdom Metazoa; phylum Chordata; class Actinopteri; order Gonorynchiformes; family Chanidae; genus Chanos; species Chanos chanos. Next base: position 56,301,283 of record NC_044497.1, read on the forward strand.
CTGGTATTTGTAAAGATTCTCTGCTGTTTGGATGGTCTTCACCATCCCAGCTCTTCTGTGCGGAACAGTGATAAATACTCCTGTTACTACCACAGAAATGCCATTGATTTTTCCAACACCATTGAGCCAGGATTCACAAAGTCATTTCTTTTATTCTTATTTTTTTTTTTTTTCCAACCCCGTACAGGCTGAGCATCATCTCAGCTCTGATTGGTGTGTTTGTACACCTTGGCCCTGACGTTGAGCTCTGATTGGTGTGTTTGTACACCTTGGCCCTGACGTTGAGCTCTGATTGGTGTGTTTGAACACCTTGGCCCTGACGTTGAGCTCTGATTGGTGTGTTTGTACACCTTGGCCCTGACGTTGAGCTCTGATTGGTGTGTGTGTGTGTGTGTGTGTGATTGAGAGGAGCACTGCAGAGTTCTGCTCTGTCATATTTGTGCTGTTCATGCAGACCTGTCTCTTTCTGCAGCAGAGGCCTAGTGTCAGGACGTTTTCCTCTGGCCTTTTGTTGAGTTTGTTTATTGAGTTTTCTGCTTTGTTTCTTTGTTTGTTTTTTTAATGACTAATGATTTGACTGTACATTTGTGACACAACAGTTTATCCTGAGCAAGATGTGCATGTGTATTGTTTGATTCGTGCTAAATACTGATTTTACATTCTCCTGTGAAATGTCACAGTCTGTTCGCTACCAAGACACACACACACACACACACACACAAACAGGTGCTTTTAGCTTTATCTTTCCTCTCAGTCATATACCAGCCCATGACCGCCGTGTCACCTGTGGTGACCATGGCAACTGCACAAGCTCCACCCACAGCACAGGCGCATCAGCACAAAACACTAATATAGCAACATGGCAATAGAATGAATGCGAAAACAGTTTAAAGTAATAATGAACCCTACAGAGCTTTTTTCTTTTTTTTTTTTTTTAAAGAAGTAAAATTCATTTTCCATCTATCTGCTGCTTGGCAGGATATAAATGCAAAGTGCAGTTTGCACGTAAGCAGTGTGTACACACACAGACAGTCACACAAGAGATCAAACTCCTCTCTTTTGTCAAGCTGTTTGCACAATCGTTGGTTTGGTTTTTGGTTTTGTTTGTTTTTGTTTTGTCATTTGGGATGTTTGCGTTTTTCTGGTTGTGAAACGTTAAATAAGGGGAAGACTTTTAACCTTTTGTAAGGCAGTTTGTCAGAGTCCAAGCCATCTGCCGTGTCCTACGGATGTCAGCCCTTTACGGGGGAAAAAAAAAAAAAAAGCCTTCATCGGCAGTTTCTGCCTTCATCATCATATAATGTAACTCTGTGTTTCCACTGCTTTTTCTCTGTCCCCCCCCCCCCCCCCCCCCCTCCCCCCCCCCCCCCCCCCCCCCCCCCCCCCCCCCCCCCCCCCCCCCCCCCCCCCCCCCCCCCCCCCCCCCCCCCCCCCCCCCCCCCCCCCCCCCCCCCCCCCCCCCCCCCCCCCCCCCCCCCCCCCCCCCCCCCCCCCCCCCCATGCTCTCTGAGAAAGGAGTTGTACAATATAGGACATGAGGTTAAGGAGTAAATGACTTGAGTTCAGTGTCGTTGAACTCAGAAAGAAAGCCCCCATCCTCCCAGATTCCTCCATTCAGATAGTTGACAATCATCTCCTGATGACCTTCTGACATGTAGGGTCCAAGGGTCAACAAAAAGATGAGATGCACAGGGCTACTCTTGCACAGAGTTAGTTTGAGAGTTAAAAGGCGAGTAAACTACACTACACCAGACCTTCAGACAGGATCTGTCCATGTCGTCAGAGTGAACTCAGCCTCTGACAGCAGTCCTGCCAGGACGACAGAAGAAACTCCTCACATTAAGCAGACAAAGATGTTCATAGTTTTTCCTCAGTTATAAGCAGGACCAGGTCCTCCCTTGAATTTCTCATTGCAGACAATCTCTGTGGAGTATTAAGACTATGTTTTGTTTTTGGTTTTTTTGTTTTGTATTTTTTTTTACTTTGTTTTTGTTTGGTTTTTTTGATTGTCGTAAAAAAAAAGATAAGTGTGTCTGTGTGTGTATGTATGTATGTGGTGTTTGTGGGAACAGGCTAGGGAACGGTATGAATTTGATCGAGTGTGTAATTTCTTTTCGTACCTTAGGTGCACGTTTTGCTATCTCTGGCATGCACAATGAACGCTTTTCCGATTTTAATCATTACGTCATTTTGATGCTCATGTCTGTTAAGGTTTCGCTCATTAGCGCTTGCCTACCATCTGACGTCAACAATGACACTCTCCCCCTCTGCATCTGCAAATTAAAAAAAAAAAAAATCTTTTAAGTAGTTCATTTGTTGTTAGACTGTGGTGGTGAAACAAGAATAAGAAAAAAAAAACATGTTTTTATGTAGAATGCAACAACTGAGGCATATTTTAATGTCCGTTTTGTTTTAGAATTTTTAATTTTTAAATGTATTTTTTCTGCTTCTTTCGCAGGGGGCTTTTATGTTTCACTTTGAAGTAGATATACATCTAATCAAATGCCAAATAAATTATATCTCCAAGGACAAAACTGTGTGTATGTGTGTGTGTGTGTATGTATGGGAATGCGTGCTTGCTCGCTTGTTCTAACGGCAGCGCTGATACAAACAGCGTCTTTTGGACTAATACTGACAAAATGTCCTGAAATCGCGTAACAAGTGTTTTGTTTTTGCTAATGATTTCTGTTTGGTAATGAAGATTACAGATCATATTTCTGCTACACATTGCCGGTACAAAGAAAATAACGGGCAAAGACAGTTACTATTCTTAATGTCGTATATGTGATCTGGACGATAAGCTATTAAGCCTTATCATTAGAAATATGTGTATCATATGTCCTACCAATCGGGGGAAGGGAGCTGCAAGACCAGGTCATAGGTTATCGGTTCCTGTTTTTCCCGATCTATCCCTTTTCGGTGAATTATGTAGCCTTGTTTACTAAATTATTTGTTCAGTTTTGGTTTTGAACATCTTCGTTGTTTCTCATGTTAGGCCTGTTTGTCTCGATAAAAGTTGGTTAGAAGCAGTAATTGATCTCGGTGTAACTGTATCTCTAATCCTCAGTGGGGATGACGCGCGCGATTTCAACTCGAGACTCGTGCCATGAACTAGCCTGCTCTTCAGTGTCGGAAATCCCTCTCTGCTTACCTTTAAATGTCATATGTAAGTGAGTTGGGGGAATCCCACCTGTAGTAATGAACGGCATTTAGCTCACAAATGCCCAGGTGATTGCTGTTAGGTCTTAAAATTTCCAGACGATTCCCTCTCCTGAATAGGCTCTACAACTAGCTTACGCTAAAGAACTATCCTCGCCCATACACGGGTTAAATCTGAGAAAACGCAAGTGTGGATTTCTTTGCAAAAAACACTGGCTAATTGTGTAATTTTTGTATTTTGATATAAATATTATATGATACACATCACTAATAATAATTTGTTCTTTTATAACGTGACAAATGTTAAAGGCAGTGAGGAAATGCTTTGAGAGGTCTCAGTTCCTATGCTTTAAATGTGTTTTCATTTATTGACAATTCATATTCCTCATTAAGGAAAAGTCGGGCTGACAGAGCCTGACGTGAATTCAGAAACACGGATACTGTTAGCATGTTTGACGGAGCTGTCAATCTTCATCCCGATTCAACAAATGCCATTTGTTTGGTCAGTGGTCAGGAACCCTGGCACCGACACGCTCAAGTGAGCGCCCTTTGGGAGGGAAAAACGTACAACCATCTCTCCTCTTCAGGAGAGGACCGGTATTTAAACGCCGAGTTGACCAGTTTTCTTAGCTTTTAATTTACAGCGCATGAGACAGAACGGTTACAGGGTTTTGAGAAATATGGTGTTAATGTACCTGGTCATTTGCTCTGTCGTTTTATTACCATCTTCATCGTCAGGTGAGTGACACTGGTAGTAGCAAATTAAATAATATTTCCTCTTAAAACATTATTTGTATTTCGCTGAGTTTCTGTATACTAGTTTTGCAGACGTGCAGTTATCTAAGTTTAGCTTTTGCACTGAGACGATTAAATGTTTTTGTTTGTTTGTTTGTTTGTTTTTGTAAACCTGCATCTTTTTTAAGGTTCCTCTTCAGACTTTTGTTATGATGAAGGATACTGTGGTGAGTGACTCAATCAAATGATCTGACTAAAACTGAAATGGATCATTTTTGTTTTCCTCATTCTTCACCTTTACCTCTTTATCAGTTAAAAAAAAAAATACAATATCGGTTTGTGCTCATGAATAATGTCTGTCTGAAATGTCTCTATGCTTTGGATACACCACACAGAAAGTTCAATTAACACCCCCAACCCCCCCCTCCAATTATCAGATCCATATGCGTGGGGAGACTATTTTCCTTCTTGCCATCCCATAATAGAAGGACATCACTCGCCAATCAACCTGGATCACCAGGTGAGGAGGAACTTGTCTCTGGACATGCTGCACCTGGAGGGCTTTGACTCGACCCAGAGAGGGAGGTGGCGGTTGAAAAACGATGGTCACTCCAGTGAGTCTGTCCGCTGTCCTCTGTCTTCGTTCTGCCCGGGGAATATTGCTGTGTCCGTTGCCCTGACAACCTGAATCCATGTTATTTATATAGTGTTTTCCACAATAAACAGTTTTCAGAAAGCAGCTTAAGAGAATACCAGGGCTTACTGACACCCCCGTCCCCCCTCCCCAGGGTGACAGTTACAAGGAATAACTCTCTTTGGCTATAATAGGATAACACCACCAGAGAGAGAGAGAGAGAGAGAGAGAGAGGGTTTATGTCTGTGAATGTTTTTGTGTGTAGTCATGCTGGAGGTGGACAGCGGCATGACGGTGAGCGGTGGTGGACTTCCTGGGACGTATGAAACCGTCCAGCTGCATTTTCACTGGGGCAGTTCATCGACCAACGGATCAGAACACACCATCGGACAGCTCAGGTTCCCCATGGAGGTTCGGCCAATTCTCACTTTTCGGTCATTTTTAATTCCACTGTACAAGTTCAGCCAACATCCAAATACCAAAAGTGCCACATCTGTGTATGTGTTTTATTTGAAAAAAAGAGAGAGAGTAAGTAGAACTGGGGTTTTCTGTTGACAGATGCACATAGTGAACATGAAGTCCATCCACCCCAACCTGACCGCTGCTCTGGATGACCCAACCGGCCTCGCCGTTCTGGGGTTCTTCATCGACGTAAATGCCTTGTGCCGTCATGTTCTCGAAACGCGTTTCTCCGTCTGAATATCCTCCACGCCGTGGTCTTTACATTTAAACTTGCCTTTAATCGTTGTTTCTCAGGTTGCTTATGCTGACAATGTTAACTTCAGACCCATCTCAGACGCAGTTCCATCCGTCGCCTACAAAGGTTTGTGGGAACTGTCTGTTGAGTACACTGAGTGTGGGAAGACAGTGGGTAAAGCTACATGCGTGGGTTAAAGAAGCAGCTTTGTTTTTGTTTTTGTTTTCTCTTTCTGCATTAAGACAGTAATAATACAAAACACAGCCTCAGCCACTCAGCCAGAATGATCAAGTGAACAATCACCCGTCTTTCATATATCAGTGCATTTTAACAATTCTAAAGAGTTTGGATCATTTTTTCAATCAGCTGCATGCATTTTCAGTTTTATTTATGTCAAAAAAGTTTCCAGAACGAACCATGATGGACTTGTAACTCTGTAGACTCGATCCATGTCTCAGCATTTAATTCAGTAAATTTGGGAATTCAGTGTTGTTTTAAATGTCAGAGGGGACAAAAAAACAAACACAATGAGAAAACAATAGGGCTGTTTCTAGCCAGTGTGAGGTCTTCCACATCACATATAACCTGCTCGATACTGTTCACTTCATCCTCACTGCCAGTCACTTAAAGACAGAATGTCAAACCGGATTTGGTTGTTCAGATAATAGTCACCGATATATTGCCTGGACTTCAAAATATAACCATGAAATATCATCGGTCAGAATTATTCTGCTGGGAGGAAAAATAGAACACTTTACCACTGAATTCATTACAAGGTTACGAGGACTGGAGTATTCTAACGAACCCACTGATGAGAAAAGGTAAAATTCACGTCCGATATTCCCGTCTGTCGTTTCCCCACAGGGCAAACGGCGTCTATTAGACCGTTCCCGCTGATAAGCCTTCTACCTCAGAACAACCTGTCACAGTATTATCGTTACCATGGCAGCCTCACCACTCCGCCCTGCTCACAGGTGGTCCTGTGGACCGTCTATGAGGCCCCTATTTACATCTCCTGGGCTCAGGTAGTGGTGTCTGTTCTCTAGTCTCAGCACTACCAACTTAATATTCATGTTAAATATTACAAATCACACATGGCAGTACAGTCTACCCATACAGTATGGCCACTGGAAAAATCATGATTTATAGCTGAATTAGGGTGAGGGGACGTAACACTGAAGCATGAATTATTGTGCTTGAGAAATTCTCAGATGTAGACGACTAATCTTGTTTTTTGCTGGGGTTTTTTGGGGGGGGGGGGGGGGGGGGGGGGGGGGCGGCAGCTGAAGCAGTTTGTGAATGGAGTGTATTCCACAGAGGAGGGGGCCGAGAAACAGGCTCACCTGCATAACAACTTCAGACACATCCACCCGACTTTCAGCCGCACTGTTTACGCCTCCAAAGACGCCAGAGTGCTCACGGACGCTACCTGCCCTCCTCTGTCTGGAGCCGCCTTCACACTCCTCATCGCTCTCACGGTCACTGGTCTCAGCTCTGCGCTCTAACTGGCCAGTCTGGTCTTTGCACAGTTGTCAATGGGAAATCAGGAGAGGGCAAACGGACACAACTGGAGACTTTCCCACCAAAGAAACATGCTTATCAGATGACGGACCAAAAAAAAAAAAAAAAAAAAACGCACGTCATTGTAACATAACCTCAGAACTCTGGTATCTTTCCCAGTTCAATAGTTTGTGAGAGGCCAGACTTTGCGGTCAGGTATTCTCTGTTTCAGTCAGCTGGTGTTATTTTTAGGTGAGTTGGAAAAAAAAAAAAAGTCATTATGTAAGAACGACACACCTGGGACAGGTCCCCCGTCGGCTAGGAGATTTGACTTCGCCCTTCTCAGTCAGTGAGGGACGGAGTCCCGCTCAGATGAGCATCCCCATTCACAAGTCTCCCACTCACTCGAACCCACTTACCTCAATCGCTCTGAGATGACCTTCCACTGGCCCCAGTCTTACTTAAGGTGGAAAAGCTTTTGGGGACGGCAGATTTGGGTTGCCATGGGGACGTGAGATGATGTTTTGTTGTGGTGGGAAGTAGTCTCATTTTCTCTCTCATTTCTGTTCCGGGTGTGATGTGTGATTTGACTGCTAAAGGACCTCTATGGTAATACAGGAATATACATCTACATATATATATTTAAACACACACACTTCCCCTTGCCTGCTACCATGATTTTATGTGACTGAACACAACGTGAACACAATTTTGGTTTTTTTACACTGAAATTACATATTGTTTTAAAAATAAACCCCAGTGCTCCATGTGACGCTGTGTTGTTGCGTGTTACTCCAGCCCAAACACACACACTCCCCAGGCCTGCCATAGTACGTCCTGTCACAGACTCCAGCCACACCGCTCATTCACACAAAAGACGCCTTGTGTCCGTGAATGGGTGAACGACCCCCGGGGACGGTTTCGCTGACCATGACATCACTGCCTGGTGCTCACGGGCCGCAGGGGACTTCAGCTCACCAACCGCCCGGACGGCAGGCCAGAGCAGGCTGTCTGCTGATTGGCAGAACGCTGTGCATTGTTGTACCTTCCAACATCCTTACAGCTCAATGTATTGCTTCTCTATGAGCCAATGACAAACCGGTCTAATGCCGTCACTTCATTACCACACCATGCATCTGTCTTGAACACTGCACTACAGCCATAACCGAGACCATGTGTGAAATATGTTACAAAGAGTTGGGGGGGGGAAAGGTTGTCGGATGACAAAACTGGGGGGTAAAATCAACGCAAAGACGCAAAGGTTTGGAAAAAATGCCTTTATTTTTCATTATTTTCTTTTTTCATACATTTGTGGTATAATAAATAGACTTGGGAGCTGGGCTGATTTAACCCTGTCCCCTCGCTGATTCTGCATCGTAATGCTGTTTTTTCTCTTTCCCCCACTGCAAACAAGTTTTCATAGAATTTACAACCAAAAAAAAAAAAAAATTAAAAATACAAAATAAAGCTTGACACAAGCCGAAAATACTGCCACCAGCTCTGAGTACTTCCTGCCATCAGCTCTGTTTACTTCCTGTGTCAAATCGACCTTTCGGAGCTGTGTTTCTGTAGCAAACCCTTGGGAACAAAAATATATATGTACTTTTTTTTTTTTTTCACAGTTGAAGTATTTACACGTATAAGATTTTACAAATGGAAAAAAGGCAGGACAAGAAGACGTTTCTACAAGAAACAATCTTTCAAAGGGAAGTAGAGATCTGTTCTATGTACAAAATGCATTTCTTTTTTTTTTGTTTGTTTGTTTCTTTGTTTGTTTAATTAACAATTAACCCTTTTTGTGTTCCTTTTAACGATCCCTGAAAAATATCATTACCTTAAATACTCCATATTTTTCTTTATAAAAAAGGAACAATGCATCATATTTACTATTCCCCCTGTCAAGATAAAAAAAAACAAAACAAAACAGAAGCCTCATTCCTTTATACAAATTATTGTATCCTGTACAATATAAACATTGTTTTAGTTTTTTTTTTTAAAAAAAAAGGAGAAGAAAGAATGAGAGAAGTGACCCTATCGTGATAATATTCTAATGTAAAAGAAGAAGCTGATAATAACTTGGTTTTCAGAGCGTGAAAAAGTGAGTCGCAAAAACGCTCCGCCAATCACAAAGATGATCGCAGGAAAACATAGTGAACGACTAACACCGAACAGACAAGGGGATGGGGGGTCTGAGAAACAGTGAGACCTATTTGGAAAAGTCTAAGGAAACAAAGTTCTGAGCAAGGACTGAACAATCACCCTCTAAACGCTTGGAGCAACTTCGGGTTGTAACACTGAGCGCTGCGCTGAATGACATCGACGGTTTGGTGGAAGCACCAAGGGTGTTCGGAGCACCCCTAGACCACTGTTCATCATCATCATCATCTTCATCTTCAGCACATACATAGAAAGATACACACACACAGGGGGACGTGTTTTTTTCCCCTCCAGTCATTCCATTCGAAGCCTCTTAAGAACATATTTTGGCACGTCTACCGCTTGCACTCGCTCCTATGCCCCTTCTGCACTCATTTCCACGGTAACGCATCGACCATCGATTAAAACGCTTTCGCAGCGCGAACGTGATAAAGAGTCTCTGACGGGAATATACATTTTACAGGTAATACAAAAGGGCGACGATCAACTGCCCCCAATGAAACCAGTGCATTCTGGAAACACATAATACTAGAATATCAAAGGACATCCGGGCTGATTGCTTTAGCGTCTCTGACTTAAGAATGCGTTGGAGAGTTAGGCGGCCTCTAGTCTATCTTCAGAGGGTCCGGGAGAATAAAGCGAGTTAAAGAGAGAGGATGGGACTGTGTGAAGGTACTGATATATGTACCTGCAGGCTTAGCTGTTGAGACAAATGCCTCGGTCATACGTTTTACCATTCCAGAGATCTCGCAGACTGCTTTACGATTTTTTTTTCTTCATATTCTCGGGTTAGCTCGACTGTTCAAGAAGCCGCCCTGCCAAAGAAAAATGACAAAATAGGACACGAAACATGTCCGTGTCGATCTGTGCATAAAACTCACCACCACTGTGTGTTTCAACGAGCAATAAATTTGGGGGAGAAATACAATTGTGTGGTTCTGCCATGTGGCATTCCGCTGCTTCGATATAATACCACGTCATCTTCCAAATTCAGGAGTACTGAATTTTTTAAATGTCTCCTATAAATATGACTTAATGATCGGTTGTCATTATCAGCGAACAGAGGATCTCTGGAGAACCGCATAGCTTTGTTTATACTGTGCTGCCTAAAACCCAGTACAGAACTTTAAAATTGACATGTACAACTAGTAGCCTGCAGGTGGCAGTGCACTCATATTTTTTAATCGTCGATACTGTAAACATGAGGAGGTTGAAAGCAATATATTAATAACAAGGTAATGTGATAGACATGTCGCATGTCGTAAGTTTATATTAGCTGAGAAATAACTGTAGTGCATTGTCTGTTTTGCTCTGGATCGTTTTGTGAAAATCCAGTCCAGATCAGGATGAGCAACACAACAACGTATCACTCCAGCGACGGAGAAAGATACTTAACGTTGAGTAAGTTTGCCCGAGGTGTGGCCATTTGTTGTTCGCTTGTTTTGTGGTTGTCCACATTGTCAGGAACGACAATTTCTTTCCAGTCCTCTAGACGATGGTTAGTGTTAAAAGTTTCACTTTTCTTTTTTCTTTTTTTTTTTTTTACACAGTCAAAGGACAATAAGGGAGCATGATAGGAACTCAATTTCCCTTCAACCAAAAATCTTTCATGACGACGCGAAAAATCACTGAATCTACTGTGCTTCCTAAACTGTGAAATGGACCATTTGACGGACAGTTCATGTCCAGTGATGACGGAGAAAAAGAAGAGGAAAGACAAGCTGTATGAAAACTAGCCAAAGCTTTGAAAAGGCCCGTTCAATGGGCAACAACACCAATAGGCAAAAAAAAAAACAAAACAACGCACAAACGTACTGGAGCTTAGCAAAACCCAACTATTACTTCACAGCCTCATGCTCCTGGAAGACCTCTTCACCACCTCTGGCGCACGCGGTGCGTGAACAGTCTGCCGACAAAGGAAAGCCACGGAGGACCTGAACATTGTGCGTGTGAACATCTAGTGCGAGCGGTCTGAGATGGCCTACCAGGGGCTAGAGGGAAAGGAGAAGAACACGTACCGGACGGGGGCGGGGGGGGGTCGGGTATTTCTGCACCAACGCAACCAAGAGGCTAACTGTCTGGGGGGGGGGGGGGGGGGGGGGGGGAAGGTAGTTTATCTTTCTCTGAAATACAAAACTCAATGGAAGAGTGGTAGAGACTCAATGGAAGAGTGGGTGAGAACTGATTTTCTTTATATGTACATGTTTAAGCACCTGAAGTCGTAAACAATCATGAAAGTAACTTGGGGGAAAAAAAAGAAAAAGAAAAAGAAAGAAAGGAAGAAAAAGGTCCAGACACCTAGCTGCTCACTCCTGTGGATGTGACCGCCTTTTCAACCCCAGATTCCTCCTCCATCTCATCCTGCCCCCCCCCCCCCCCCTCTTTTTTTTTAACCACCCCCCCCCCCCCTCAATTTTCCCATTTTTTTTTTTCTTTTTCAGTGTTGGCATCTGCCCTTGTCCGACTGTGCCACGACTTTGGGGGGTACATTGCTTAGAGAGACCTCTCACCTCCCCCAGTTTGGGCTAGTTTAAGGTTCCTCTGCAGTTTTCTGCCCCACACAAGCACGGGATCTTCTCGTCCTCGATTGGGAATTTGTAATCGTAAGTGATCTCTTCGTTTACGTTGATGGGCTGCCGTGAATAGATGACAATCTTTTTCTGGGACTCCACTGTTATGACCTTGGCATAACAGTTTGGCTGAAGAAAAAAAAAAAAAACAAACAGATTCAGTCAGTGACATCATTAAATCTCAGCCAATCCACCAAGCCCAGCTCTAAAATGCTCAGAGAGAAGCTTCACTCACATTGCAACTATGGTTGATAAAACGGGCGAAGTTGCCACATTTGGTGGCATCTATGATGGTGTCATGATCCACACGGAACATGTAGCTGCTGCCGATGCCTTCTTCCTCGTATCGCTTCTCACGCATGTCCGCAATGACCTGGACACGGAGTGAGAGAGAGAGAGAGAGTGTGAGAGAGTGAGATTTATGCACAGCAGTCAAAAGACAGCTAGTCACAATCACCAGTTAAAAATCCTAAAACAAGGCGCCTTGCACAATCAGCGATCAATCCTACACAAAAGTCAAACTGGTGCATCAGCAGGAAACGCTCCCTATCTTAAACTGTTACCGGGACAGACGGCATTATCACTCCTTAAACTGTTACCGGGACAGACGGCATTATCACTCCTTAAACTGTTACCGGGACAGACAGCATTATCACTCCTTAAACTGTTACCGGGACAGACGGCATTATCACTCCTTAAACTGTTACCGGGACAGACGGCATTATCACTCCTTAAACTGTAGCTGGGACAGACGGCATTATCACTCCTTAAACTGTAGCTGGGACAGACAGCATTATCACTCCTTAAACTGTAGCTGGGACAGATGGCAGTATGGTTTTTGGTCTTTTTAGCATGTTAGCGTACCTGTCTGATGTTCTGTCCCACATATTCAATGACCATCTCATCAGCAGCAATGGGCTCCATGGCGAACAGACCCCAGTCATGGATCTGACTCTTACAGAATCGGATCTTCTTCTTACGGAACTAGAACAGAACACAAGAACTTGAAATTGCGAAGTGGTCAAGAGAGAAAATGAATCTACGTGGATCTGCTTCAGAAGAATCATCTAGCGACAAGAGATGTTTGTTTTTCTTTCATTTTCTTTAAGAGACACAAAACAGTAATCTTCTGCACAGAACATGTGTTGATGGAATAACTCACTGTTATACATACATTTGTACACACGTTTAACCACTGTCACACAGGGACCAACCCCTCCAGTAAACGAAATACACAGAGTGGGTATAAATTACACACACAGATGAGTGTAAAGGGGGAACAGGGGCTGTTTCTGCATTGTGGTGTGGGACAGGGCGCGTTTTAAGTGATGTCTTTTACCTTGAGCTGGTTGAATTTGAGCAGGTCGCTGTCACAGCTGAAAGAGGACAGCAGGCGGCGCTGTTCTGAACGTCGCTCTGAGCCTGCTCTAGTGGATGCATGGGGCTGTGCTGGAATACTCATTCCCTGCAGGCGCGCACACACACACACACACACACACACACACACACATATTAATACACTCTTTCCACTGACATGTGGAATGAAGACAGCTTCTTCATGCAATTTTTTTTTAATGCACTTTCTCCAGTAAGATAGCAGCATGTTGGTTTTTCTGAAGATTTGTTAGGGTTTACTCAGCATTCACACAGGACGCTGTTTGTTCTTGGCTGCAACTCACCTGTGTGTCCCCGGGGAGCTCTTCCGACAAGAGTCGTGTGCTGTTGAGATATTTGATTTTGTCCTTCTTATCGATCTTGTAGTACCCCTCGCTGCGGGCACAGCCAGTCACGTGGTCGCGCATGCCATCTTCCCGTCGTTTTCTCTTCACCCCGGGAACGATCATGTTGGTGGGTTCAGAGGAGTCAAAGAAAAGGCTTTAATTTAAGGCGACAGACAAACCTCTAAACCGAAGCAATCTTTTCTTTGTGTTACCATTCAAATAAGGGCAACAGGACATAAAAAAGCCCATTAAAGGAAACCAAGCAGCAAACCTTTTGGAAGGTTAATTCCAGTAGGAAAAAAAAAAGACTTCATTCAAAACTAAAGCTAAAGCTGATTAACTCCTTAAGAATAATACTGATACAAAAGCCTGGACATGTCTGACAGCCCTTCTTTGTACTAAAGAGGAATTTCACCCTTGCTGAAATATGGGCACATTTTGGCAATCACCTCCTTGTTAATAGTAAAAGGTAAAAATAGCTTTACATGTTTTAATACCTGCTATAGACGCGATTTCATTTTGCCTCCTCAAAAGACTGAATCAGAGCAGTGCCAGGAGGGCTGCATGTCACTTAGAAACCCCTAGGCGCTTTTTCTAGGGGTGTAACGATTCACCAGTACGATCAGTGATTCGGTTGTAATGTCTTCCAAAATTAAGATTTTAGATTTGATGGTGCACCGTAAACAATGTCGGCATTGTCAGACATGTTATTCTTGTTTTTACCTGGCGAGGAACGCTAACGTTACTCTCGTAAAAGATCAACCCAAGACACTGTGCAGATTTATTGGTGAATGAGGGGCAGTCATTATTATTTTGAAAGTAACAGGACTTGTAACGCTAGATCAGCGAGTCTTCCGCAGCAGCTTAGTTACTAAAGTAGAATAAGCAGCAAAGCTTCAGTCAACCAATTCATAACTTTAGAATCAGGCCATCTACCAGTTCGTGGTACATTTAGATCGTATCGGTGTAGTCGCACCGGTTTCCAGGTCGTATCAGTGAATCGTTACACCCCTAATTTTTTCATTTGAGTTTTCAGTTAAAAATAATTTATTTAGTTATTCCCTGCCAGTGAAGCCATGACAGTTAATGTGAAGGCGAAGCGATCTAGCGCATTTTGCGTCATTGCATAAAATAGACACTTTGCCTAACGCAAAGTTAGGAAAAATCAGCACTTTGCCCAATGCAAAAAATGCAAAAACACCAACAAATGTAACTATTTGATTTGAAAAAAAAAAATCTATAAACTACTAGCAAACTCCAAGGTGAGCGTTATATAATGAAGTCATTTAACCCACCCATTTAAGCAAAAAACCAGACAGGTTTTAAAAAGGATATGAGGATGGTGAACCCAGAGAGTGTCATTGAGCCAGTCGTTGCCATTGTCCTGCTGGAGCATCTTGTCATAAGTTATCCTCAGGTAATGGATGTCCTCCTCGTCAATTCCCTCGTTCCAGATGTCGTACAGGATGGTCATCTCCTCGAACTCGGAGCGGGGCATGAAGCAGGGACGGGGTGAGGAGGCCACGGGGGAGTGCATAGCCAGCAGCAGCTCCTCCCAGTTTCTTCTCTGCCTCCGCGTCTTCTGCACCGGCTCCTCGTCCAGGAAGAGCCTGTCTTCCGTCTCCGGGATCACCGTGGGAACCACCGTCTGCGCCCCCTCCGCCTCCTCTTCCCTGAAGTCCAGGCTGACGACCGCAGGGTCTCCAACAGCTCCACCAAGAGAACCTGCTGAAGAGTCAGTAAACAAGGCTTTGACTGGGAGTTCAGGTGGTAAGGAAGCTACCATTGTGGTGGCCATTGGAGGCTCTTGGGCTTCTTGAGGAGGAACGGCAACCGGCGTCTTTTTAGACTTGGGCCGCCCTGGCTTCCTCTTGGTCGGAGTAGCATCTAAAGGTACAGGAAGGTCTATCAATGGGACAGGTAGGTCTTTTGGCACACTGACTGTGTTGCTCTCCACAGAGTCAGGGTAGGAGATCTGCGCCGACTCCTGGAGCGAAGCAGCAGGCTGGGGATGAATAGGGAAGGGGGAAGAAGCAGCTTGGTTCAGCAAGGTGGCCTGGGGAGAAGCAAGTTGAGGCTCTTTGAAGATGGATTTCTCGTCCAGGCTCTCGGACGAGCCCTTCCTGTGAATAGGGAGACTTGCGGCAAGGTTAGCAGGGTCAGGAAACACTGGGGTAAAGGTCAGGTCTCTCCCCGGAGTCCTAGGAATGCCAGCACTGAGAACGGGAGACTGCGCAGGATAGGAGAAAGGGCTGCCAGGGATGTGAGGGGAGCTTAGGGCCAAGCTGTTACCTGTTAGTGGCGTCTCACTGCCTGGCGTGATGGGCACAGTCTCTGTACTTTGAGACTTGCCCAACCCGCGGGGTCTGTCCATCAGGTCTCTTCCGGGAGTCCGTGGGATGTCTTCGTCGGTAGGCAGCCGTGCCCGCGTGGGCACGTCTGGCATAGGCCCTGAGGGCGGCAAAAGCGAGCGGACCTCCAGGGCAGGGTTCGGGGGAAGGGGGAGGAGCATGGAGGACACAGGGAGAGACCTCGAAACAGAGGCTTCAGACTCACTGGGAACTGAGGCTTCTCGCCCAGGGGTGCGCGGAAGCTCCTCTTCCTCGGTGTGGATCCTGGGCCGGGTATCTGAGTCGCTGTCGGCAAAAGAGCCAGTCGGGGTCGGGGGCCGAAGGTTTTCCACGTCCTCGAGGGTCTCGGTTTTGGGCACTTGGATGCTGACCTCCAAATCGATCTCAGGCTCGTCAACTGCAGACAGAAAAACAACCAATGAACCTGCCAGTGGAACTACCAGTGGACATGCATACAGCGGTCGACGCACTCAAAGCAAAGTTAACATGACATTTCGTAAAATCAAAGCTAAGGGCTGATCAAAAGGAAGAGTTCAAACCTGGCACTCCTTTCGGCGAAGGGGGCCGCAGGTCCTCTGTGGAACGTTTGATTGAGCCCGCTGTGGCACCCTTCTCCAGCAGGGGTCGGCAATGGCTCTCCAGATTCTCAACTCCCTCTTGCGCGGCCAGAACAGCAGGCTCTTCTAACGTTGGGGAGGTGCTTGGTGCCTTTGCCTCAGCTTCCTCCTCCTCGTCGGAAGATGAAGATGATGATGATGAGGAAGAAGATGATGAGGTCTTGACTTCATCCTTTTCCTCTTCCTCCATTTCCACAGCAACTTCATCTTCCTCTTCCTCTTCTTCGTCCTCTTCCTCCTCGGAACTTGATTCGTAGTCGGAAGAGCTTTCACTCCCTGAGGAATCCGAGTCTGCTGTAGAGGATGATGAACTGGCACTTTCTGCAGACACGAGAAAAGAAACGCAGAGAATCCGTAAACCTGGTCAAGTTACCGCCCATACCTCACCCAGCCAAAACTCAAACTCAAAATCCCCTCAGAAATTACCCTCGTCGGAAGACTCGGACGATTCACTCTCACTGGACTCTGAGTTGCTTTCGTCCTTGTCTTCTTCATCCTCCTCAACCTCCTGAAAGAACCCACCTCACTGGTTAGTGTTCTTAGGCTGAGATATCTCTGTATACTTTGGTCAGCTCTTTAATCCACTATAGAAATGACTACACGTCGACAGATGCACACCTACATTATACCCACGGCCAACGTCGGGCTGCGTGTATCGGTACACACCCACCAGCATTCCACGGCTTACCTTGGCCGAGGACAACCTCTCTGAGGCCTCCTCATCAGGCTCCTCCCGATCAGACAGTGACGACTCCTCCTTGCCAGAGGTTTCCTCCTCCTCTCCCTCACTGTCCAGCTCCAGAGGCCTGGCGTGGCGTCGTCGGCCAGAGGACCCATCTCCGTCCATTCTGGACCCATCGGAGGGGAGGTCTGCCATGTCTCGATCCCTTTCAGACTCTGTGGACCACAGACAATCATTTTCCTCTCAACTCTCAAACGCATGTTATTATTCTAGTTTAAAAACACTCTTTAAGAAGGCCACTGTGTCTGCGTTCAAATGTCTTCATGGAGAAATGTCTTCCGCTGCGCTTATCAAACTGGCTTTAAACCTGAGTGGTCTGGCTTTCTTGCTCCTGGGTTACGAATGCCTTTTGTGTGTCTTTAAAAGGACCCTTTTTACAAACGAATGTGTGTTCCTCATTGTATTACACCCTGTATCAAAGTATACCAATAACTATTTAACAGTGAGTTTTTAAGCAGTTCCAAAACATCTTAAAGCAATCAAACAAGCGTTTAGAATGCATAACTCAGGTCTGTGGTGTACAAAGTTCTATTCTGATGAAGGACAAGGCATGGTTCATCAAGTCCCATGATTTACCCACAACAATTCAATGAGGGAGAAAAAAAACAAAAACAACAACAACCCCACCTTCATCCTCCAGCTCGTCATCCACTGGTGTGGACGGCCGCACCCTCTTGTTGTCACTGGTGGTAGTGGGATCAGGGGGTTCCTTCCTCTTTACCTGAGGACAAGTCCCGTACCACAGGTTACGCTTCACTCAGAAAATCGAAATTCACAGAATTCCGACTTCAGTGCCAAAAAGCAAAAAGCAAAAAGCAAAGAGCTAATCACTGCTGGTAGAACGGTACCTTAAATGATGGTAACCGGATAGCACCACGTAGACCAATCCCCAGGCCCATGCCCTCATAGCCCAGTCCCTCGCCCTTGTTCCAGTTCTCCAGAAGGCTGGAGGCCATGGTCTCTTTGGGCTTGGGCCGCTCTTCATCCTTCCCTTCTCCTGCCTTTACTGGCGTCAGAGATGCCTGAAGGAACAGGAACAGCAACGTGAATTCTGATAAACTAAAATAGACAAATCTGTGATGAGAGAAAAATCAAGACGCATTTTGCCCCCCATCCAAACAAAAAAAAAAAAAAATGTGAGTGAAAGACAACTAAAATTTAGTAATGTGGTTTTACAGCATCACGAAAAGTAGAGAGATGCTCCGAATGAAGAATGCACACAAACAATCTTAGCTCATTTTAAATCAAGTAACCCTAAATTAATCACAGTTTAAGTCGTTAGTGGATCATTTTGACAAGGTTTGAATGTTTAAACAACAAATTTTTCATTTAGAAAAACTAAATGATGACGAACTTAATGGAATCGAATACGCGATGTTCAGACAAGTAAAATGGCCTCATAAAATATATAGATATCTTTAATTCCTACTGTATTTCCACGATTTACTTCCATTTGTTTCCGTCGCTTCTGCCTTCAAAAGGCAGAATATTTTGCGTCGATATGGTACATCAGCAGGTTAAACTATTGGTTACTTAACTGATAACAATACAAACAGAACGTAAATAAATGAAATATTGCACGCCGACAAACATGGCATTATCGCCTAGCAACAATAATATACTGTTCGTTTCTTTTAAGTTTCGGCAGTTTCCCCACATCATGTATTTTAAAAAAACGATTTAGCGACGGTTTAGCCACAAACTAACGTCATTTAAATAATGAATAGATAATAGCGTTAATTTTTTTTTGTAACAGTCAGAGGTCAAGAAATAGCATGAACTATAGCATTTCTTTCGTAAGGGAAAGGACTGTCTATGAATGGCAAGGTTAGTTTCATTTATATAGCCTATGTATGTATATGCAACGTTAATATGCTGTAGGCCTTTGTACTGTTTTATGCCGTGTTCATTGCCAAACCGCGAATTCAGTTAACCTAAAACATCTGTTCAAAGTGTTTATCGAACAAAAGCATTTTCTTAGCTTGAAGGTTGGTTTACCTTGAAGTTCCTAAATACTTTAATCTGGATTTGCCTGTTTGTATGCTCGCTAATGGTTTCATGTCAGCTTCCAACAGACTGTCATTTGAGTAAAATATGTTTTCAGCAAACCAGTTGCCGGCTGTTTATCATTAAATTCGATGTAATCCCATCAGGGACCGCTCAGTGTCCGGCACCGTCGCGTCAGGAACCCTGCTAATACCATCAGTATAATCTTTGTCAGCTAATATTTAGGACACCTCTGTTTAAAACTTCGTGTTTTTTTTTTGTTTTTTTTTAAGTTTAGAATTTGCGTTGCGTTACCTTCTAATTCGTTTTACAACTAGACCTAATTAGCAGAAGCCAGAGAGGAGAATAGCGATTTTTTTTACATAGGATATAACGAGGAGGAAGATTGCAGTGCAGCTGCAATAGTCTGTATCGCTGTAATCTGTGACATTGAACTGTACTGCCGAAAAGACAACTGTGCACAACGCATCTTTTTATATATATGTGTCACACACTAAAAACATTAATTAAATAATAATTCCCTGTAACAGAACAAGCAAAGACTGTCACATCTGAGAATTCATCTCGTATCCGAGTTAGATTGGCGACCTACGCCTGGGTGCACTGACTGGAGGAAAAAAAACTCACCTTTGCAGATCGCTCTTTTTTGTCCCACCATTCGTCGAAGGCCCGGAAGGCCACCACCTCCACCATCTTGCGGTTGAGGTCCCTCTTCATTATGGCCTTGAGCTCCTTGACGATGACCATAAGCACCCCGTCGACGGTTGCTTTGTGCGGGTCCTCCTTCTGGGTTTCGTACCCCGGAGGGGGCACCGAGGGGTTGAACTTAGGCATGCTGGGAAGCGGCCAGGGTTGCCCGTGCCCTGCGGCGCTGGCCGGGGCGCCGACCATCGACAGCGGCGGGTAGGGACCCGCAAACTGCATGGCCCCGGATCCGGTGCCCGCCCCCGCCCCGCTCATGAAGTGGGGGTAAGGGTACGGTCGCTGGCTCTGTGCCATCCGACTCAACATCTGAGTCTGCATCTGGAAAGACATGTGGACGCTGCCCCACTGAGGCAGGCAGCTCATTATGTCCATGGGCATGATGGGCAGCATCCCAGGGGGGTAGGGGGGCAGCGGAGGCAGCATGGGGTGGGGCGGCACTCCCGGCGGCGCGGTCAGGTGCGGCGGTGGCGGCCCGGGCACGGAGGGCAGGTGAGGGGGCGGCAGGGGGAAACCGGCTTGGGGAGGCAGAGGAGGGAACCCGGGCGGGGGTATGGGAATGGTCTGGGGGTGCATGGGGGAGACGGCGGAGTTCACGACAATGCCCTTGGCGCAGTCTCCGCCGGCGATGGGCGAGCCTGGCATCTCATCGTCGGAGATCTCCATGTCTTCGCCGGAGGACTGATGGCTCTGTGGGAGAGTAGAGCGTTCGTCTGGTCAGACACTCGACAGCTCTCGAACACACACAACTATCTGAATACCATCACTTTATCTTGTGACTTGGTTGTGTATGGTGTCATAAAATTTCGGGCCAAAAGAGAAGATTTAAATGGAAGTATTACACAACGGTGAGTTCAGTTCAGAATTGAGTTGGGAATTTCACGTAAATCTTGAATTACAGCATGAATTAAAATAGAGTACACTACAGGAAACAGAGTAGGAGTGTCACTTGGAACTGAAGGAAATAAGTCATTAAAATTTAAAGAAATTAGAGGACAGTAGCTGTCCTCCTCTGAAACAACAGAACTGAAATTTCTACAATTCTGTAACTTAGTTGCCTAATCTGCAAAAGCCAATGTCCTCATGCCATACAACCATACTTACATACATCCAGAGATATAACAGATGTTTTAAAGAATTCATAACCATTAAAATCAGGCATTTTTGTTTTGCAATTGTTCACACAACAAAAACACTCAGCAATGCACAAAATCCAGCTGACAGGTTTGTATCACTGTCTCTTTCAAACAGTTCAAACAGTGTGTTTTGTAGGAGCCAGACTGAAGGGATTCTTGATGACAAAGTTGCAAAGTTTTCATAAGCCTGTGAAATTTCTTTAAGTGAAAGTACAATTTTACCTCATTCAATTCCAGTTCAATTACAATTATGCACCCCTCCACTGACTTTCAATTACTAATAAAATTTGAATTACTTTAAGCTGAATTTCAGTCAGTTTCAATATTATTGGTTCAGAATTCTGATCCAACACCCTTGCAGTAGAAGAAATCGATATACAGAGAGAGGAGGAAAAAAGGGGACACCTTACAACCTAGTCACTCAAGTAACTTAAGTTTTATATATATATATATATATATATATATATATATATATATATATATATATATAGAGAGAGAGAGAGAGAGAGAGAGAGAGAGAGATAGAGATAGAGATAGAGATAGATAGATAGATAGATAGATAGATAGATAAAATAAATCAAAATATACAATTACACATTTCAGCATATGAAAATCAAAGACGGCTTCCTCTGACAAAATGAGAGAACTTTCCCCCTTTCCTACAACTGTATTTCA
Organism: Chanos chanos; assembly: GCF_902362185.1. NCBI lineage: Eukaryota > Metazoa > Chordata > Actinopteri > Gonorynchiformes > Chanidae > Chanos > Chanos chanos. The sequence goes on from NC_044497.1 coordinate 56,322,686, forward strand.
CTGCGTTTCACTGCCTCAGGATTATCAGACTGAAAAGTCTGCAGGCATGTTTATTAGACCTCGGGCTGGCATTTACTTCTAATGAGTCACATCTGCAAACCGGTAAACTAGAATGGTGATAAGTTCTTACGGCTGCCGTGGTTAATGCAAATGTTTTTTACAACACTCAGCACGAGTGACAAATCTGAAGGAATGCTAATCTTGGAGAGAGAGAATGAGTGTTTGAGCGTTAGTCAAGCCGTATGTGTGAGAGCTGACCCAGGTTTGCTCTGACAGATGATGCAACAGTTCAGGAAGAGCAGCAATCCTAATGGTCCAGCCCTGAAGAAAGCAGGAAGTGCAGCGGCAAACAGAGCCAACGGCTGGGCATTGTTTTCTCTTTAGACAAGGCAGAGTGTCTCGTGAAACAGAGAAAAAGGAAGTGAAAGTGGTGTGCTCTCCAGCAGCATGGCCAAACTGCACATGTTTCATGTCAGGGCAATGGGAGCTTTACAGGGCCCAGTAAAAACCACAGCCAGACAAACCAGGCTTCACCAGAGACCATCAGCCTCACTGCTGAGGGTTTTTGGTTTGAAACTTGCCAATACAAAAGAGGATGTGTGTCAGTATGAAGCATCTGGAGGTCGATCTGTATGCTCTCTGTGAGATTAATAAAAAATACTTTCAAAAGTCAGGGAACCTCTTCCTTTTCAAATGTGCACACATGTGTAAACTTGTGCAGTGGAGGTCAGATGAATGATGGATATGGTGTTGTTTTATGTGAATGACGGGAGACATTTTTAGCCAGGCATGACTGTCATTTTCCATCTTTAATTAAAATGATCTATGGCTTCATGTTTCTGAGGAAACCTTGCACTTAAAGAACAATAAAGATCAGATCTATCAGGATTCAGATTACTATTTTAAAATGATTCTCCTGGAACCTTGCCAAATTCGCGTCTGTGCATTCCTCAGACTGTCTGTGTTTTATCGTAACTGTGGTCCAGTTTTGGAGGCACTATGCTGCCAAAGGAACATGACTACGAGACAAGTGCACAGTCACAGTGAGACACTGAATCTGCTCTAACGCCAACACAGCCACACATCAGCTCCTTTAATTCAAAAAGAAAGGCCCCGACAGCCCTTTGGGGGATTATTGGCAGGCCACTCAAATCCTAAGCGTCTTTTCTTACATAGCTGTGTGGAACTAGAACAAACGGCACATAAGGGCTCCGATACGTGAGTTTTTCGGACTGGGCGACCTGCAGACTCTGATCATACGTAAATCAAAACGATTGCATTAACCAGCTAAAAACATAAACAACTGTCTAAGGGGAGAAGTCACGGTCCAGTTCCAGTTTAAGACACAATGCCAGCACATCAGGACACTGGAACTCATCTCTCATCCTGACCACAGCGAAGACATCACAGCAGACTGTCTCCGGGAGACAGCCAAGTATTGAGTCTGGGACCCTTAGAGTCACGCTGAGTTACAAACAAACAAACAAACAAACAAACAGATGCCATAACACAACCCAACACAGCAACACCAGATATTTCCATCCCTGCTCCTATTCTACAAAATTCCACCCAGTGACCAGATTCCCATCGACCACCTGATTTTAAAGAGTAATCCGTCCATTAATAAAACTGTCAAAGATTGTTGATTTGTGGCATAAATATACCAGCACACTTCTTGGCAAGTCACCCATTCATGCATCCAAAGACAGATGTGTAGCCCACAGCTAATATACACAACACTCTCCAAAGCTAAGAACCACAGACACCCTTTTCACTTAACAGCGAGGCAGCCTGAATGAAACGCATTCACTGACACACAAAACTCTGCCAACAGCCGGTGATCTGAAAGTGATCAGAATAAAGGGCAGGTTCAACGTCTTCTGTGTGTCTGTGCGTATGCTGTATTTTGGTCAGTGGAAACGAAACCACTGCGGTGAGAGAAAAACCCAAAACAAAACAAAAAAAACAAACAAAACAACAACAACAGCAAAAAAAAAAACAGCTGCAGTTAAGGTGGTGCGAACTACAAAGTCTGAAAAACCAAGCGTGTGAGCTGGCTGATCACTTCAGACCTGAGAAGTGTGACAGCTATATCTCCACTCTGTTGAGTCTTGTCTCAAACCCAGATTGCAACACTTCCTCCAGCGCTAGCGGGTGGAGCGAGGGTGGCTTGGACCAAAGGGAAAGTGGAGGCCCTGTTTCTACACACACTGCCTGTCGCTGGCTTCCTGTAACCTCCTTTCCTCAAAGTCTTTTACCTCTCACTCTCACTCTGCAAACATACATGTTCTCAACAACACAAACAGATCTAAAACCTTTCATTCAAACCAAAACATTCTGACGAAATCAGCGTCACATAATTTAACTGAACGTGAAAATGGCACCGTTATCTAGGCAAATATCTGCTCGCCTTCATCTATTTTAAAAAGTCTATTTTTTTAAGAAGGCTCTTGGGCAGCAATGAGGATACATACAAATGATCAGGTAAGGTAAAGGTAATGGAAGGTAACCTTCCAACAGTGTTATTCTTACACACTTAATTGTTGGACTAATTTGTGGTCTCTGGAGTTGATAGCTATTCAATGCAGGCACCCTCTTCCATGCCTTTCCCATACAGGTTAAACAAGTTCTCCATCAATTTCAAAGAATGTATTACTCCTCTATTGACATTAGGTGAGTGAAAAAGCCAGAGTAAAAACATGAGCAATGGCGTCGACGGGGCCTTACCAGGTCCATATTGTCCGTTGGTGTCCGGTCTCCGGCGTGGTCTCCGGCGTTGCACCTGTTGTGGGCGTTAGATGGTGAGCTGGACTGGGAGTTGAGCAGCTGGGAGGCCGTTCCGGGGACAGGCTCATCGTCGTCGGAGTCAGGCAGCGGCGTGGGGCTTATGTCCTCTAGACCGGTGCTGGATGGTCGTGACGGCCGCTGGCTGGGCTGCGCCCCGCCCGTGTACGGAGGGATCGGCGAAAGCTGGGAGGAGGAGGAGGAGATCGGGCTCCCTTCCATGCGCACCTCGCTGTCCGAGTCTCCTCGCTCGTGCAGGAATGGCAGCTTGGTCCGTTTCTCCTTCAGGAGCATCTCTATGCGGGAGTCCAGGCTGTTGCGCTCCAGCTCCTGGGTGGGCGTGCCCGGGGACGGGCAGGGCTCAGGCGTGCACGGCGGGGGCGTGGCGGGGTGGCTCTCCGGTACGGGAGGAGGTTCCGGGATCGGCGGGGTTTCGGGCCGCTCCCTGACGGGCATAAAGTCAGCGGTGGAGGGAGGAGGGGCGTGAGGGGTCCTCCTGAAGTCGGACTCCCTCTGCGCTGGCTGGTGGAAAGGCGGTTCGGCGTGAGGGTACGCGGGGGGCATGGGCGCCTGATAGGGAGAGAAGGCGGATTTGAAGCCCGAGCTGACGGCAGGGGGAGGCGGGGTGTGAGCGAACGCAGGCGACGGGGGTTCGGGCGGTTGGTGCTGCTTGAAAGAGGCTTGCTGCTCGGCGGCGGTGCCGCCGCGGTACGACCCGCCCGTGCCGTGAACGTAGTGCCTCTCCGGCCGGCGGTTGTAGGCGTCCTGGAATTTCGTCTCGTGCCGCCGTGACTTGTAGCCCCCCGTGCCTTCGGCGCGGTTGGGCTGGTACGCCGGCGTGGTCTGCCTGCTGGAGTAGCTGGAGTCCTGAGAGAACGGGGTGCCGGACTGGCGCGGGGTGTGCGGGGTTCCCTGGGACTGCGGCGTGTCCTGCCTTATGCTGGAGTAAGCCGTGTCCAGGGAGAGGGGGGTGGTGATGCTGCCTGGGGTGGGGGGGCCGCCGACCGCCGTGGAGCTGCCTTCGGACAGTCTCCGGAGAGGCTCGGGTCCCTGAAGACGGGGGAAAACACGTGCAGGGTGAGGGTAGGGCCTAACGGCCAGACAGACACACACACGTGCACACAGACACAAACAGGTACGCATGATCCCCCCCCCCTACCCAAATAACTGCAATAAACGACATTCCGTTGCTCTGATGCAACTGGGCCGGGCTGACTGTTTCGAACATGTGACGGTGAGTTCAGACGACCCCTGACCGGGGTGCCCGCTTTGAGCCTGTCTAGCGGCTTTGTTCATTGTCTTAAATGGTACAGAGGTGCTGTGCCCAGTTCTTGCATGGGCCCCCACTCACTATGCCACCTGCTGCACTGATAAAACTGGATTAGAGATAAGGGTGTCAGCTTCCATTGGCAAGAGGTTCACTGCAACTCAGTGTCGCGCACCTACAGTAATTACCGCCTGGAAAGTCTTCTCTATTTATCCAACGGTTCAAACAGGGGCTAAATTAGTACAGAGTACATCGAGTCTCTGAAATGTCTTCGAGAAACTCTACATGTAACATTTCGGGGGTTAATGAGATAAATACTGGCTTTTACACTCTCTGTTCACCATTCAGCATTTAGCAATTAAGCCATCACTTAGCACAGAGCTAAATATAAACAGCTTAGCAAATATTTTGCAATATTGATTATTTACTACATTTACACATAATATTTAAAAGTCATTTAGTATGGCAACCATGCACAGACAGTCTCTCTCTAAGCAGACACACACACACACACATACAATGTGTGCGTGTGTGTGTGTGTGATTAGAGAAAGACTGTCCGTCCATGCATACATAAATACATACATACATACATAAATACATACAGACACACACCTTTACTGGAGAAATGTGGAAACAATAGTTTGTTTTTGGATAATATGTGAGAAAGCTTTTTCTGATCAGCCAAGGGGGTAACATACAGTAAACAGGCGGATGCATTGCTAAACAAATATTTGAAAGCCGCTCATCAACTGATAACATTACAGAAATAAAAATCCCCTGTTTCAAAGACAAAAACTGGGAACTCACCAAGAGGGTTTCGGCTATGCTGCGCGGTGAGGGCTCCGTAGCCTCCTCGCCCACTGGAAGCGTAAGGGGAGTAAAACTCCCGTTGATGAGGCGCTGCACGTACCGAAGGCGATTTTCACCTGGATCGATCACCAAAAAAAAAAAAAAGAAAAGAAAGAAAAGAAAAGAAAAAGAAAAAAAAAATCCACAAGAAAGAAGATCATCTTTCCAGTGTAGTGCTCCACAAATAAGTGGGTGTACCATTTAATTAATCCTTATTCACCTCTGGTTGCTACTGTAAAAAAAAAGCTGTGCTTAATTAATGACCTGGTGTATGCTAATACACCTTAATGTATAGGCTAATTTGCCTCAGTAAGAGGGTGACTTGAGCTATGAAATAAAGCAGTCAGTGTTTGAAATTACATTAACATTTGTTTAAAATTAAACAAAAAAAAAATAGAAAGAAACTGCATGTGTTAACGTTCACACAGATATTTCTAAAAGAGGAAATCTGCCTCATTTAACTTGTACCTGGAAGATTTTTATTCTGTTTGGGTTCTTGATACACCTAAAAAGTTGGAACTTCACAGCTGCTCACCTATTGCTAATCTGTAATAATGAAATATGATTGGGCTTAAACATACTTCACTGTTAATGTGGACAGGCACTGTCTCTTTAAGAGCGGGGAGAGCTCATTACGAGTTGAAAAAAAATCACAAACTCGCCGAGGGCTTACGCAGTAATGTCTACAATGCTCAATTTAAATACATAAACTAATCCAATCTCACTGAACACGCAAGGATTCGTAAAATAAGACCGGGGGCTTTTGAAAACGTCAGGCTGTGTGACGGGACTGCCAAATCAGTGTCAACGTAAGGCAAGTTCCGATGAAAATACCGTGGGGGTTAAGATACTACGAGGGTAGCAAGGGTATTATTCACAACGCCAATCAAAACTTTTCATTCTAGAGCAGAACTGTCACTTAATACATTTATTTGTGGCGCATTTGTGCTTCCAGTATATCCCCGTGCCCCTAAACCATATCAAACAACAGTAAGGCGTTCTGACACTCGTGCAATTACTCCGGTTACCAGGCAACCAACGTACATTTCTACACGTGACATGAGATTACAGAGATGTTCACCGAAATAAACAAGAAAAACATTTTAAAACAAGACACAGTTCGTACTAGCCACACAAATCACAAAAGACTTAATTAAGGAACAAATATTCAAACACAGCAGACTAACCTTTCGGATCCAGCTCCGCGTGTATGATGTTACCCATAACAGAAGTGTTGTGCAGGTTTTGGACTGCATCCTTTGCCGCTTTTACAGTTCCGAATACAACTTTTGCGATCCCCAAATGTTTTTTGTTCTTTGGGTTGTATAAAATTTCCACTTCTTCGATTTCTCCGTACTTTTTGCACATGTCGGTAAGAAATCCCTCTCTAATATTGTCGTTCAGCCTCGCGAATGTCACCTCCTTTGGAGGCACGCGACCAATGTAACATTCGTCGACCTGGAAAAGAGGATAAGTTGGTTTCGATCGTTTGGTTTGAATATAACCATGGAAGTAGGATCCGTTTGACTAAAATCGTAACGAGATGTTCAAAGTTGCACTAACGCCTGCAAACTTTTTTAAATATTACATGTAGACTAAGCTATATAATAATGTACTCGCAACGCTAGGTTATTTCTAAAGTTATAATGTAATTTTTTTATGAATAGTAAATACATTTATTAACCCTAATAGGGGTCTGTTGCTGAAACGCCGGTTAAATATGCAAAAGTTTTCAAAACAATTTGTTTGTGCAAAGGAGATGTGTCCCTTCTCCAGAGGACTCAAGCACGAACACATGGTAAAGATTCCTCGAGTTTGCAGGGGGGTGTGACTTCCCTACCTTGAATTTCGGAACCGGGAGATCTGTCTCCTTGTATTTACTCCAGAGACGACCGATTCTCGGGTCTCTGACCATGTCCACTGGTGCCATACCGGGATTCTGTGACAACAAATAAAACGGGGAAATGTGCACACGCTTTAGGTATTAAAAAAAAGAAGAAAGCTTGCTTTTACCTATGACAACCCGCTTTAGAAAGACACTGAACCGTGCCCGCACCTCCCCATTCAAATAGCCTGGGTTACAGTACAAATTCCATCGATCGCGTGGAGAAAGTTTATCAATAAGAAATATCGACAGCGATGATGACTAGTTTGTAGACTGCCATTATAGCCCCATGATCAAGTCTAGGCTGTAGTGACACTTTGATACACAGTGTCAGGTGTTGTGACGAACAAGTACACCGCGTTTACAATACATGCTACATGGTATCATTCGGTACAATACACTCGCCTCGATTATAGTCTATCAACTACGTCCGTTTCCATTCAAGGAATTCAGCACGGCGATGTAGCCTAACTTCCCCGCATTACTTACGGGCATGCTAAAGTGTTGTCCATCGTAGCGATACAGTTTGTGCGATCCCTTTTTCAAAGCTGGGTCAATAATCAACTTGTAACTTCTCCAGTGGTGACTTCGTTTCTCTCCCGAACTGCAAACAGGATGGCTGTTGTCCATGCCGTTCGCCAAACCTGCGAAATACGAAGAGGAGAGGTGAAACACACACATACAAATACACAATAGTGAATCGATGTACCGCACAGGTTTAACTTAACATACAAATAGTACGACTAAGAAATGGGGGTTAGAAGCGGATCGCAGTCACTGAAACAGACATTAGAGGAAGAAAAAAAGAGAAAGCTTACTTGAACTCTGCTTTCTGCCGTGATCTTCATTTAACCTATTTCTTTCTCCAGGTTTGGACATGTTGTGTCCGATCGAGTATTTTCTAATCCAACGGTAATATGTTTAACCTCTCACTCATTACATTACATGATTTTAAGAATACTGCCTCCTTTTTGCGAGCCAACACATATTGTGTGCCTAGTCTGGGGTTTGTGTCTCTCCCACAATACACCACTATAGAGCCTCACTAACCTTCCATTCCACTCGCACATTCGACACGAGTCTCTGTTAAACTCTCCCTACTTACAATTCCTCTGGATGCTAAAATATCAAAAAACACGAATTAATTGATGGGTTATTTACTTCATCCTCGTGCGGACTTCGACAGCTGTCCGATGGTGAATTTTATATGTATAAACAAGGGTATACAAAGTGCGCTGAATCTGTGAGTTGGATTTACGTGAACGCAAAATACAAGATGGACATACGGTGCCAGCATTGGAAGAGCGTTTTGGACTGAGCCGACTGAAGTGTAACGAACCGTTTCATAATACATCGGAGTTTAACAGTGTTACGCGCTTTCAGTAAATTCTAATGTCAGCTGAGGAGAGATAAAAATAATAAATAATATTGAAATGTGTGCTTTAGACATCAATCTGACGGCAACAGGATAATGAAAATATTATTTCAAACAACTGTACCCCAAAACATCATGGGTTACAGTCGCCGTGGAAACGGGTCATTTTTCACGTTATTTTGTCTTTTCGCTGCGTCTTTGTCTTGTACGTTGTGCTGAATGCGCACATCCATTTCTTACATTGATATTTTGCGGTGCTTGGGCAATTGGCTGGTTAACAGCAGGGCTCGCTCTGGCCAATCAGAGTGAAGCACCATGTTAGCTTCTGCTATTAGAGGCACAACCGACAGTTGTTCCAACAGAGAGCAGAGAGAGGGCTGAATGCAATCGCAGCCATTTTCTCCTACACTGGAACTCAATGGCCAGTATGGGTTTCCTTTGTTCCTAAAGGGATCTAATGCTTGATTTCAACATCTCTTTATGGACTATTTAAAACATTTACAGTGTTTCTATTTACAGGATCTGAGAAGAAGGAAGATATAATATTGGATGATATCCCTTTGACAATTTTTTAAAAAAAAAAACTTTTTTTTTTTCCTCTTCCTGGAATCCATCTTTGTCCTCTAACTAGGTCATGGCACTCCCATACAACAGCATTTTTTAAAAGTACAATGCTACTGAATAAAGAGCTTGTAATTTGAAAGTGATATTGCTTTAACAGTTTCTATACACATTAACAATATTTGAATTGTACTACAGTGTAGCACAAGGCCAAGCTTTGCACTTTGCTATGAGTAAGTTACTCTTTTTATTGATCTATTTGCCTATGTAGAAAGCTACAGGAAGCAAAATATGTACATTTCATGCAATTAAACTATACATTATGTTGTGAATTGACTAAACAGTATTCTTACTTGCTCCTTTAAGATAAGTGGCATCAACTATTCAGCCACATCTCATCTTCAGTACATTCAGTTGCATGCTGTCTTTTTTTTTTTTTTTAATGTCCATTTAAGCTGATTGCTTCTCACATTACAGCAAACAAAGCAAGGCCAGAAAGAGAATGCGACTGGCCTTTAACTAAAATGCTGAATCATAGCTATGCTTGGTTAAAATGCGGCTTTTAGCTCTAAAGCCTGTTAACTCCTCTTTCTCTTTCTCTCTCTGCCTCTCTCTCTCTTTTCCTTTTAGAGTGTTGGTAGCCAGACATTTTTTTCACAGAGCAAACCAGCCTAGCTACATAAGAGCACAATATAGCCCCAAAAGAGATCAGAGTAATTCACCTTTCAAATTACTGTCCTGTAACATGATATGAAAATGATGTGGGCAAGGCATTATGATAATGATTAAACAGCTCTCTCTGTCTCTCTCTCTCTGAAACAAGGCTTTTGCCCTAACTGAATTCTGTGAAGGTAAGTAACGCTGTTTGACCTTACAACCAAGGGCATATTTCCATTTGCTTCTACATTTTACTTTCACGACAACACTATCTGTTTCTGTCAGTCAGTATTTTCCATTGCAGAATTGCTGACAAAAGACACGTACGTTTTACAGCTACTGAAACTGTCATGAAGATATTTACCTTAACATTTTGATGAAAACATTTTATCAGGCCTAAATGCTGAAGAAAGAGGGACGTTTTCATTCCCATCTTCGGATCCATTAAACACTGGCTTTTAAGAAGGGGTGGGGATACAACGCCTAAAAAGAAGAAAACAAGAACAACCATTTCCCTTGAAATTATTTTGCTATATCAACAGAACAACTGTTCAGAGACTAACGAGTGGAAATTCCGAAAATCAAGCAGCAATTCAAGCAGTTGTCTGTTAAGTGAGAGAATTATGCAAACAACCCCCCCTCTCTCTTCCTGAAGACAGGAGGATAGTAAAATCGTATGTATCATCAATCAGAACCGAGAGAAATCGCAAACCAGGCATCAATCTGGCACGGAAACCTTGACTTTTTAAAGGTAACGGGGTCGTGGGACGCGCCTCAACTTCTTTTTTTCGTTGCAACGCTTTATGGGGAACAGTATTCAGGATCAACGTATCTTAAATAATTAGACCATGTTTCCTGATTATATGACGTTTAGAACGCAACATTGAATTCATTTAGAAAAAAAAACGTGATGTAGAAAATTACGCGACCAAAAGTCTGTTAACAAAACTTTAATAATACTAATTAAAAACTTACAGCTTAATATAATATCTGTAATCCAACTGGGGGGACAAAACATAATAAATGTTATCAAAAACGACTGAATGGGTCAAATTAATCCACGGGACACCTCTCTCTTTGGCCCCTTGTCCAAAAGCGACCTTTGATTTGTACTGTCGTTTAATGGCTTCTCTGCAGTTCTCGTTTTCAAAATGGCTTCTTCGCACAAAGAAGACCATTGTGAGCCGAACAGGCTGCTGCGCCATTTCTGGGCGAGGCTGTTGCACGAATAACAAGAAGAAGAAAAAAACCGCTTCACCCCACAGAGGTCGCTTTCACATTCATCAGAGTAAAATATAGCATGTGATTGGAGACCAGTAGGACTTGTAATGATTTTTGGAGCGATGGCATGACAAAGAAAACAACTGCTTAGAACGGCAATTAAGTGCTGCGTACCCCGTGCAGTCGCCTCGTCCAGTCTCGGTGCAGCACAAGAACAGCCCTAAACCAGTTTGGCCAACCTGTAATCTGAGAATTTGGACGCTCGCCATGAGCTCGAGATGACAGCACCCACACAGCCTTCCATATAAGGTCGGGAAAACAATTTTGGGCATTGTGCAGAATTTAAATCAGCATACACAAAGGAGGAATTCAGTCGTCTTTTAACGTTACTTCCCCCATTCTTCAACATCATTCGATGCGGTTATTCGGGGTGTTCGTCCGCCACACAGAGGAGTTAATCTTGTTGTGAGGCAAGCAAGATGAAATCTTCAGAATAGGACAATGAGGGGAAAACAGGAGGACTTGTGCTGTGCATGGGGTTTTATGTAAAACAGCCCAGGTGAACTCTCTCAGTTGCTATACATATTGCTATGCAAATTACCTAATCTACCTTGCATGTGCTGTCCAACTGAAAAAGAAAAAAGAAAAAAATGAAGAAAGAAATGACGGGTTCAGTGTATCTAAGTGTACATTTCAAACAAACACACAACCAATACCCTGATGTATATTCACAGTTTTCGTCGTTGCTGTATTTGCTTTCTATGTCTTTTACAGCCGTCGGTGTCGATATTGCTCCTGTCAATTCGGTGGGTTGGACGGCGTTCCGCTGTACTGCTCCTTTCGGACTAATGAATTTCTTTTGCAAAGGGGGGCTTGACAGGTCTCGGGGCTGAGTTCATACCAAAGCCCTATTGCACAATACTTGGCGTTCAGCGCAGTGCACCCGTCGCCGAGTTTACATTTAAACAGTGCCTGTGTCTCGCTTAGTCACTTTCGTTCTTTTAGAAATCGCTGTCGTCGAGTTTAGGCACGGTATCGAAATGATCGAAACGCCATGACTAAGTTGAAGCATTGGCTCTAGTGTTCTTTTATTCTATTTGCAGCATATAGAAGGTGTGCTTGTAACCGCGGGTCAGAAGGCCAATTTTTTCCGATGCCGAGTGCTGCGTCGTTGTTGGAGAACGTGGCCATAATAACCCCCCCCCCCCCCCCCTTCTCTCTCTCTCTCTCTCTCTCTGTCGCGCGCGCGCGCGCTCTCTCTCTCCCTTCCTGCCCCCCCCCCTCGCTCGTTCTGTCTCTCCCTCTCTCGCTCTGTCTCTCACACACAAAGAATAATGCACTTTTTTTCGACAGAGGCAAAGCCGTGTGCGCATTCTGACTCTTACACGCAGGGACTGGCTGTCTTTAACCTTAGACGAAAAAAAGGGAGTGGATTTGTATGTACAGAAGCAAGACTGAATTTCAGCATTGTTAATTACAACCTTTTCAGTGCATGGTCGTGAGTATTTAGAATCTGTCCCTGTCAATAGGTTACGGCAGGGCTCTGATTAAGCATCAATATCTGTCATGTATTAACAGATGTTGTCAATTAGAGATTGTTTATTATTTCTGTAGCCTAATCAGACACAGAACATACCATCCAAAACGACAGTTGGCTGATATGTGATATGCCCCGTCAAACGTGTTTGCGATACATATCTGTTTCTGGGGAAAGTAAAATTGCTTTTGTTAGGCAACAGTGGAAACGATTCCTTTTTAAATGATTTGTTCATGAGGTGTTCGCTATGAATGCATCACTTGGGATTTTTGTTTGTAATTCATGTTATTTTTACAGAGTATGGAGCATCTTTGAGAGGGGGCAAACTCTGCTATTTTTACATCTCCAAATTCCTTATCATTCTAAAAAAAAATTTAAGTAATTTGTTCTGATCAGACGATTGTGCCTTGTTGTATGGCGATAGGACTCTCATACAGTTCTATGAATGCATAGCTTTCCCCCTTATGACGCCATTACTGTCCAAAGCTGTTATTTAACTTGTTCAAATTTGATACATTATAGCGTGAAGGTTAGTATTTACCGGATTTGTACAGTAAGTAGTCTTTAGTGTGTATGCGAAAGACAGATATTTTAATCGAATAGCTGATGGCACTACAAGGGATGCATTCAGTATCACGAATTCGTGAGTATGAAACGTTTTGAGGGGTGTTTGGAGTTCCTGTGATTTTAGAAGCGTGAGATTTTCTGATCAAGTGGTCAGGGCCTCAGAATAAGCGGCTTTGTCAGACTTTCCTCTGGTTAAACATGATACACTAAGATGTGTATCTCGAATTTTCTAAAGGCCTTAAATTTGGCTTAGCCTATGTCGCAGCGTACGGTATCGCCTACCATCCTGCTGTTGGTGAAGGGCTAGAGCGCTACAGTTAAAGACATGGTGTCGTTCAGGGCTTAGGCCGCAACTGCTCTGCTTGTTAAAACGTATCACGGTTCAGCCGAAGGCACCAACGACGAATTTGTTGATTTCACATAGTGTCCTACATATTACTCCAGTCCTTATAATTAGAGATTCTGCTGTCGTTCACGGCTGAAAATCAGCAGGGATTAGACCGCGCCCTTAAATGCTTTCTCTCCCACCCATTCCACAGAGTGCCGTCATGCCACGGCGTATAAACACTGACTCAGCTGGCGAGTCCTTGAGAGAGGTTAATTCCATGTCAAACCCGCTGGTTTATTACACGAGCTCTTGGCCCGAGGATGTTTTTGCAGGGAGTGCTGTTTGGTAAAGGAGAGTGTAGCCTTTTTTCCCATCGAATCATTTTACGGGAATCTTGTCGGACAGGTTATTGCAAAACCAATATATCATACGGGAAAATGCAGACAATTTTTCTGGGGTTTTTTTTTTTTTTTTTTTGTTTGTTTTTTATCAATATTTTTTACAGTATAGTTTTACATTTGTGAAATTTTAAATCAGAATAAGTGACGAAAGGCCTTACTCATCATAACGGTCGCTCAGAAGGATGGGATTTGGTCCCGTGCCAGTCGTCGGTCGCCATGGATACACGTTTTTATTTTGAGTGCAGCTCTAACGAACCTTGAATGTGTCAGTGGAACGTTTGGTATGCGTGGATCGATTCAAACTGGTGTGGTGTGCGTACGTACCAAAATGTTGAGTCGCACGGGATCAGAGGACCCGAACAGATAAACGGTGGCCCGTGTCCTGGTGTGGGTACGAAGCTTTCGCCTCTAGGCGGCGTCGCGACGTGAGGTGATCCCCCTCCATTTAGAATTAATAACATTATAGTGAATATGAATTACTGGATTAGCCTGTTCATTTGACTGGTGATTAGATTATAAGAACCAAATTGTAATTAGCTGGGGAATTTGCCTATGTTTTCATTTTAATAGCCTACAGTTGAATTAAGCTAGAGTGATAAATGTATTGTTTGAATATATTTTAATTGTACTTTTTGAGCTGGTCTTTAAAACAAAGATTACGAGTAGTCCTGGAGTCACCTGCTGTCTTTACCCATGTTCTCCATATAAAATACACTGTAGTCTTGGGCTAGCCTTAATCTTTGAGATCAGACACCAATCTTCTTCATCTTATGTTCATGTGGAAAATGAAATATTCAAATAACATGCAAATAAATAAATAAATAAATAAATAAAGGAAATCATCCTGTCTGAGTGTGTAAGTCTGTGGGTGGGGATTCTAAGTGTTGGATAATCATCCAGTCCTGTCTTTTAGTTTTATAAATAGAAATGACTAATGTCACTGAGGTCACTCTGATCATCTGAATTTTCGCTAACAGATTTATCACAGAGTGACAGAAACATAATGCTCGGCACTGTGAAAACACGTTACTGTCTGTGAAAAAGAGCAATGAGGAGGAGGTTGAGATGCAGATAACCTCCGCGCAAGCCCCGCCCCCCACCCCACCCGCTCAAACACACTGTTAAATGAGTGACTAATCTGACGGATTGAGCGGTAAAGATGAATGTGCCCTGGGTGGAGGAGAAGCTGGGGGAGTGACTGTGACGGTGCATGTTTCAGCAGGGTGGAGGAGACAGCGCAGTGACCCACCTCTCTCTCCGCCCAGTGATGAGGCTGAGCGGCCGCCGAGAGAGAGAGTAAGCGGCGGATCTCAGAGCTTACGCTCTCTTTCGTGTGATTGAGGGGGGGCTGGGTTTTGACGGCACACGCCATCATGACACATGGGCGTACAAGCCTGAAGTAAAAGGGTTTAGTGAAAAAAAAAAAGGCAGAACTTAAAGCAAAGAGGAACACTCAGGACAAGAGCGCGTTAGGTGTACCTGGTGCCGGGCCGAACACTTTGTATTTTCCGTTAAGGGAGCTGGGGTTTTTTTTTTTTTGTTTGTTTGTTTGTTTTTTTGGTTTTTTTTACACCTCCAAATGAATTCAGGCGTAACAAGTGTGCGTGTAGTCTCCAGTTGGAGAGACTGAGTCTGTCAGATTTTGTTTTGTCTTGAACTGGCCTGGGGGCCTTTAGACGGGGGGACATGACACAGAATGGGACCGTGGCCAGCAATGGCAAGGCAGGGAATGCAGAGGAACTCAAAATTGTGATAGTGGGTGATGGAGGCTGTGGAAAGACATCCCTGCTCATGGTCTATGCCAAGGGAGACTTCCCAGAGGTAAGGAACTCACACAATCGAAATTGGCTGTATCTCTGATAACAATCTTTATGGTATATGGTATGTGTCAGGTTATAGATCATAGTTAACAGCCCATGAAAGGGAGCGACAGGATGATTTAAAACACACAGGTACAATATCATAAAAGGGTACAGCGTTACACAGTGTACCGGCTTCGTCTCCACATCCTGTCTAGCCGGGCCTGTGTGGGTTGTCGATGAAAGAGCCTGTGTTATTCATTTTCATAAAGATAAACTCTCTGACCTATACAGCACTGACCTGCATGTCATTCCTCCTCTCGTTGGTTTACCTGAGTGTGTACAGAGAGAAAAGCGCTTCATTAACACTATGTCCGCGTACACAGGCGATGTGGAAAGAGACTCTGTTTAGCAAATGTGCTGGAGTGGGCACAGAGAGCGTCTGTCTAAGACTATGTAGTACAAACGGATTTACACCACTCCCTCTGTGTTTTTATTGAACACTTGGACATTTGCCAGATCTGCAAGTCTCTAAAAAGATATCGCCTTTGACCTGACTGTCCTACAGAAATACGCTCCATCAGTCTTTGAAAAATATGGCACCAAGGTGAAGCTCGGAAACAAAGAGGTTCAGCTGAATCTGTACGACACAGCAGGTGGGTTTCAAAATCTCTCTCTCTCTCTCTCTCTCTCTCTCTCTCTCTCTCTCTCTCTCTCTCTCTCTCTCTCTCTCTCTCACACACATGAAATGCGAGACACACCTTGAATTCCTTAATGTGCCTTTTGTACGCTGCTCTGCTTCACTAATCAAACACTGAGTAGGTATTTAGACTGAATTGTGGGTGTGGGGCGGGTTAGTTGCAGGAGACCCAAGCTGAGTCAATGTAATGTAAAGACTTTGATCAGCTATGTGTAAACAACATTGGGATTTTTTTTCCTACTTGATAATGCTTGAAAGGAAATAAACAATGCAATGCTGTCTCGAAAAAAGCCAGCGAAATGATCATCTGTGATTTCAGAATGTAAGGAGACGGTTTAATTGGACTGAAAGTGATCAGAAGCAATGATCAAATGAACTAAACCTCACTTCTAAACTGCATTACCCAGAGTGTTTACAATCTTTTCTTATGGCGGTGAAGTCGTTAGCTGGCTGTGAAACAGCAGCATACCACAGCTAACGTGTGGCAAGAAGCCACACTAACAGGATGTGGCAGTAGTTAATCATTTCGGTTCCTGAGAAAAATTTTAGTTGACAATGGAATACAATCTTTCTCGCTTTGTTTATGATACTCAAACGTGTTCTTGCATGAACATAAAAAAAAGAAGAAGACTTTTGGAGGAACTGAAAAGCGCGCCTCTCTGGGCGTGAGCTGACCTGTTGCCCTGTGTTACTGTTGCCGTGTGTGATTTTTAGCCCAGTCATAGTGGTCAGTATCTAATGTCTTATCCAATGAGATTACAGGAGATTCTGAGAAATTCTCCATCATTTCTGTCCAGTGTTCACAGAGATATCGCCTGCAGCGCACCGCTGAGGCAAGCCACACGTTTAACAGTTTTGTTTTTTTTTCCAACCATAAACACACACTAACCAGGTCAAAAATGACTGCCTACACACCTTTTAAATGGGGAAGTGTGGATATGACATATGGTTTTATAACTACTGTACACGTCAAGCAGACCTCTCTGTTCATTTCTTCTGTTTAAAAGCATGATTTTTTTTTTGTTTGTTTGTTTGTTTTTTTGTGATTGAAACCACCCAGACTGTGGAAGTGTGTGAGGTTACCAGTGTACAGGGTCAAACGCCCGGTGAAAGAGGCTTGAGTCTTGCTGTAGGGTTTTTACCCCAGGCCTGTTTTCACAGCGTTAGTTTGTTTTAATGACAGCCTTTCCCGACGGCATTACGGCGGTAGCGTGCTCTGCCGACCCTCTGACGGGGTCCTCTGACGCATCCCTGCACCTTATCAACGCCTAACTGTTACCCAGAACCTCCGTGTTGTAACAGGAAAAGGAAGTTTGACACAGGATGTGGTTTTATACCATGTCTTACATTTCTCTCTGTTCAGTTCCAGAAAATGATTACGCCTGAATATTATCATTCTCTTTGAGGCTTCTGCATTGTCTCGCTCTTCATTGAAGTCTTTGCCTGTAAAATGTCAATATTCACTGAAATACACGAATGATTGGAAAGTACAGTCTCAGTGCGGTTTAATATGAAATCACTCACTCTAAATTTCAGCCAGAGTTGTTTGTGCTGAGTGTCCCACAGTCAGAGAACAGTCACCAAACATACAGAGTCAAAATGTGTGTGTGTGTGTGTGTGTTTGTCTTTTCTTAGGTCAAGAAGACTATGATCGATTGAGACCGCTGTCCTATCAGGACGCACACCTGGTACTGGTCTGTTATGACGTTACCAACCCCACCAGTTTTGAGAACGTTATGATCAAGGTACGCTGGACCACTGGTCCCCATTTTCACCTTTCCTTTTCACACTGAAATGTGCTCAACGCGTAGTCTTGGTAACTAAAACGCTTAAGCTTATCCTCAAAAGTATGACGCCATACTGTCACTGGTGCAAAGTGTGTGCATGTGTTAGAGTAAAATATGAACTCCTCTCTTTATCTCGAAAGTTAACATTCAAAAACACACACATAGAGAAAAAATATCGATTGTACGATCAAACCTTTTATTGGGTAGATTATGTTAACACGGCAACCTCTGCCAAATGAGACATTTTTGGATTTTATTGACATAGTCATTTAGTGACATTGACACGGATATAGTGGGATGAAGCTGAAGGTGAATGGAAATCCCCCTCATTTAAACAGTCTCATCCAGCACACACAGCCCGGTCATCGTTTCTCATCACGGTTAAGCTCAGTCGACTGGGAAGAAGGTCGATATTAAACATTATTACACAGCGTGGCTGAGACAGTTATGTACACAGTGGTGTCTTTGCTGGCTGCCTGACCGTTGCCGTGACTGCAGGTGAACTTTGGCCCAAAGAGAAGAGCGGCGGCCGCGGCAGCGGGAGGGCCTGCTACGCTCGCGCTGAGCGCAAAGCAAACTAACGTCCTGCAGGGACAGTCTCTCATTGGCCGGTGTTCTGGAATGTACCAAAACGCCCTGGGCGCCAAGGACGCACGGCCGCTCAGGGAAAACGTGAACCCAGCGAATTCACATGAGCGAGAGATAAGCGCTCACTTAAAAAGAACAGAGAGATCAGGACTGTTCTTGAACTGTTCTCCACTGACGTTTGACACTGACCGTGTCGAACTGTGTACAAACATGCGGTTAAAGTGTATTTTTTGCTACATCTTAAAAAAGAAAACAGAAGATGACCGGACCTCTTATGTGATAGAAAGTTGCATGTAACGTCTTTCTGCGAGTTGTCATGCATAAAGCCTTTTTTTTTGCTTTCATGAAGATTTAAAACGTTGGCAAGATTAGTAACAGCTCTTCTGGCAGACAAAAACTGCATCCGAACATGCACTTTTTGGGGGCCAAGAATCACCCTGGTCTTACTTTAAAAACCTTTCTTTCCCCTCTGCTCCTCCTTACAGAAAGATTCGATAACCAGGTGGATCTTAGACACAACCTTATATCTCGTTTTATGCACTGCGTTTTTTAAGACCTCCCAACAGTTTTTTTACATTATTGACCATATTCAATAATGGTTGTGTCCAGCTGTTACGACCACAAAGTATGCTCTAATCCTATATCTAACACTACATTTGCCCTATCCCTAGAAAATAGCCCAGGCCCTAGCGCTGAAAACAGTGCAGCATCCTCACTGTCATGTCGGCCTTTCTAAAACTTTTTATCTCTCCTTTCTGTGCGGACTGCGTGGTTTGTTTTGAGGTTTGATGTTCAGATGGTTGCCTTGCTGAAGTATCCAAAGTGTTTCAGCTTCAATTTCGTGACTTACGTCAGCTATTTCACTGAATACTTTTTTTATTCCCTTCCAGCTGCACAAAATTCCCAGCACTGTTAAACCCAGCCCTGTGTTTAACAGTACCTCAGTGTTTTTTTTTTTAAGTTTCATTTCTCTTTCACACGCTTTGACAAAAGAGAAAGCTTTCTACTGATAACGCTAACAGGAAGGTGTTGACATCTTAATTACATGCTGGCTTTTACCAGGAAAACAGGATGTGGGCCTTCTTTAGCCAATCAGAGACCAAATGTAGTTGATTGACAAGAAACGCAGTGGGACCCTGGCCCTGTCAGTAATTACCCTTTAGAAAAAGTAATAAGCAATCTTCCTACTGGAAGGCCCGCCCTTTGACAGAGAGATGTCATGTTACCCATGGACCATACAAAGGTCAGGTCACAAGAAGGTCCAGGTCAGCTTCTTGGACAAAGTCAGACAAAAGCGGTCCAAGCTTCCCAAACCCCAAATAATGCATGCACCTGTGTGTGTGTGTGTGTGTGTGAGAGGGGGGGGGGGCTAAAGAAAGACAGAGAGTTGGGGTGAGAGTTATTTCTGTATTTTGTTTGTAAAATAAAAACTCACATGACTCAGTCATTCTGCATCGACCTCAACAATGAACTGTGACCCAGTATAGACTCCTCATCAATACTCGATACTCTCTCATACCTGTGACATAACATTGACCTTTTCCGAAGGAAACTTCACAGAAGAAAACAGAATTCCATGTTTATCATTCCCCTCTCCCACTCAGTGGTATCCAGAGGTTCACCACTTCTGCCGCGACGTTCCCATTATCCTGATCGGATGCAAGACGGACCTCAGGAAAGACAAGGAGATGACCAGGAAGCTCAGGGCCTTGGATCTTGCCCCGATCACCTATATACAGGTGGGTTTTCCCCATCATACAGACCACACCCAGATATGAAAATGACTGTGGGCTTGTGTGTGCGTGTGAGTGTGCATGCGTGTGTGTGTGTGTGTATATACAGGCAGGGGCCGCAAGGCTGACAGAGAGAGATAGCTTATCACGTTACCAGTGAATCACTTCTCTCATAACCACTGTTTGTGGCTCTCGTATGATTCACTCGACTAACAGCATCCGAGTCGCGTGAGCCCATTTCGGGCTCCCACGACCATGCTTTTGGATTGCTCTCTCTCTCCGAATCGATGTTATGCGTGTTACGTCCTTTACCGTGCCTGATTTCTCACGTCTGTGCTGGACAGGGGGTGGAGACCCAGAGGCAGATGAACGCCCAGATGTACCTCGAGTGTTCCGCCAAATACATGGAGAATGTGGAGGACATTTTTAAAGAGGCCACCAAGCTGGCGCTCGCCTCCAGGCGGAAAGCCAGACAAGCTCGGAGAAAGAAAAGGACATGTTCTATCCTGTGACCCCCCCACCCCCAAACCCACCCATCCCCCCCCCCCCCCCACCAACAACACAGGACAAGCGCAGCTGGACACTTTTGGGGGGGGGGGGGGGGGTCTATTGTCTGTTTTCAAACACGCTGAAGCAGCACAGCTTCCACCTTTTAGAACATATTTTTATTATAATTTTTTTTATGTTTGTATGTTTTGATAGATCTGAATATTCAGAGTCATGAGGCATGAAGGTTTAAGTTTTACTTTTCCCACAGGGCGCTCCCAGTGGGGGTGGGGGTCACCAGGGCTGGTCTGAGGTGTGGTTTCCCCAGCAATCTCGACTTAATGTACCCTACTGGACCATACCATAATGTATCATACTCTCACGCTGCTATGGTAACCAGGGGAGACTCTGGCGAGCGTTAGGGACTCAAGTATTGATGTAACCTCTGTCTGCCGCCCGGACCTGTGGGTAAACACATGGATTTGGTCACTGCCGCTGATCTGTTGACATTAGACAAAAGTTTCATACTTTATGCCCATCATTCTGCACAATTTCAGAAATGTCCCATTCCACCATCTCATCTTTAAATCCCGTATCTTCTCCTCACGCTCCCGCTCGGCTTTACGTTAAGTGACGTCCGGCCGTTTTCTACTGCAGTATCGGTTACATTGTAACGTTGATGTAACTGGGGGTAGTGACATGTGTTACACACAAAAAGCCCACTATGTCGTCTGAAGGACTGTAACTGTTTACCTAACATGAGTATTTGGCTTCAGGCTTTCCTTTCCTATTGTAGCAGTGGTAGCGTGTCACGACCCTTTCCAACCACGAGAGAGAGAGAAAACAACCAGTTTCTGTTTCTTGTCATTTTACAGTCATGTAAGACAGGGGTTAAAGCCAAATGTTATAATCACTGCTCTCAAAAATGAAAGAAGAAGAAGAAGAAAAACAGATTCGCTGTGTGTCTGTAGTCAGTGGTGACTGGAAATCTGGTTAATCATTAAGTGCTGTTCTGGCCTGCCAAGGACATGCTGAGAAAGTGTCTCAGTGCCCATGGCTTTCTCCATTCAGTCCTCCTCACACACACATTTTTCTTCCGTTAAATGTAGTTGGGGCATTCACACCAACTGCTTTCTGTTAGTAATCTGAAACCCATTCACTTGATTTGACACTGTGTAAAAATTACAGCTTTTTTTGGTCACATGTAAACCTATAAATTGTCAGTGACAGAGGCCCAGGGTTATTACGGGTAATGTTTTGAATGTTTTTTGTACTAATTGACTATTGTCACTCTTAGGTTTGAAGTAAGAATCGCCTTATTACAATGCAATCTGATGTCTCACCGCTGACTGTTCGTATGTGTAGCTGTCATTTCAAAGTGTGTTAACGGTTTTTTTTCTGAGCACTGAGGTTACACACCCAACCGTGATCACTGAGGCCTTCCATTGCTTCTCAAGAAATAAAATATCTATTTTACCTAAGTGTTGTGCTGGCCGTCAAACGCGTGATTCATTGATATACCACGTTTGATATTCAGCCTTGGGTCCGATATCTTTCATGCCTCCTCCGGAAAGAACAGAGCAGAAATTCGACTGTGAAATAAACTTGAGCATTTTCGCTGCTAACATAGAGGAAGTCTGCCACAACCACACGTTTGCCACTTCACAGACACACGTCTAGAAACATGTTAAGAGCTGCGCTCTTCCGTACTTCAAAACACGGGTCTGTTTGTTCGCTCCCGCGTAAAACGGGGGATCACCGAACTGCAAAAACAAACAAGTCGTTGGCTGTTAGCTCCCTTCTCAGTCTGTTCTCGCCGTTGCTCTGTGTGTCAATCATTTTATATTTGTGGCAACAAAAAAAATTCAGATGTGATGGCTGATGAAACCGCATGGAGCACCAGTATGCGAAATGCGCCGCCGCCACCCGTCTTAACATGCCAAAAAACACCCTGTGCAACAGCACCTACCAGTGGGGAAATGCGTTCTGAGCATATTCACAAACGCCCTCTCTCTCTCTCACTGTCACACATACACACACGAGAGAGAGAGAGAGAGAGAGAGAGAGAGAGAGAGAGAGAGAGAGAGAATCAATCCACGAGAAAAATACATATACGGCAGGCGATCCGTTTTTATTTATCTTACAGCAATGTACAGTAGTGAAAATGAGATCATCAGTTTTGTCACGGAATTAACTGAGTGTTCCCCCTCTGTTCAAGTCCGAGCTTACGAAATGTTCCGGAACAGTCCGAAGGTTCTAGTCTTCACGGGACTAATGAAGGCATGGACATAGCATCACGCTAGGAGGGAGGTCTTTTGTGCACTGTGGCGACTATCTTAGTGACGTAACCGGTCTTAAACAGCAGTCAAAGGCATGCTCTAGCAGTTTCCCCAAGAGGAAGAAGTTTCCCTTCAGTGGAAGAATGTACCGGCGTAGCGAACGCAGTTTGCGAGACACGACGTGGTCGTTTCGCAGTAGGACACTTGATATATATTAAACTGGACAAAATGGGAACAAGCATTGCTTTTGGCGCAGGGCAAGTGAACGATTAAGGCATTGGGGGGAAAAGAAATCCTGTCACTAGCTGCAACGTCTAAATACTTGTTTGCACAG
>NC_044497.1:56353325-56378325 GCF_902362185.1 Chanos chanos
GAGAGGGAGATAGAGAGACAGAGAGAGAGAGAGAGAGGGAGAGACAGAGAGAGGGAGAGAGAGAGAGAGAGAGAGAGAGAGAGAGAGAGAGGGAGAGAGAGAGGGAGGGAGAGAGAGAGAGAGGGAGAGAGAGAGAGAGAGAGAGAGAGGGAGAGACAGAGAGAGAAGGAGAAAGAGAGAAAAAACGCACATTAACAAACAGTCAGCGGAAGAAGGCTTCTTCTGTCAGTTCAGAAACACATTGGGTCTCAGTCTTTTGGACTGAAGGGAGACACACTGAAACACCGCAAGCTGAGACACTAATCAGGACTGTCATCTCCACAGCAGACTGACAGACAGACCAACTGACAGACAGACAGACTGAGTGACAGAGAGTCACAGCAGGGTGTTGGTGAAGAACAGATTTTAAGGACAGGCTGAATTCAGTCGTCAGCCGGCACACCCCCTCTCTGTCTCTTTAATTCTCCTGTACATCTATGCTCTTTTAAACACTCTGTTTGTGCTGGGATGCACAGCTGGAGTCCACGGCTGGAACATACACAGCCGATCATGGCGAAATGGCCGGCTGCGTATGTCATCCTTCCTTTTTCCTTTTCACAACGGGGAAGAGTTGCACAGTGTTCTTATTCGTTTAGGAAACGCTATGAGCAATCATCCGTCTCTCCGGCAGTGCGATGACGGCAAGACAAGCCGTGGCGAAACTGGGCGCGGACTTGGCAAACTCACCCGTTCTTCTTTGGTAAATAGGCCTCCATATCAAAGAAGACGCTCTGTTTCTCCTTGATCTGGGCCTGAAGGTCATTTATCACCTCAGAATCCTTCTCGCCGCTGCTTTTCGCGCACCTGCCCGTGGCGAGAGAGAAACCATTAACAGAGCCATTTGCTTTACCTCAGCTGTGACCTTAAAACGTAAGCCTTTATGTTTCCTCCGATGAACACAAATTCAGCAAGGTTTCAACAAACATCAACTAGCCAGTGTTTTCAGTTCCTAATCTGGGGTCAGTTGTTCTAAAAGGTCAAAACAGTGTGGTGTCTTTCTGTGCAGTGAGGCCGTCAGAACCACTGGACATACATTTGAAGACTCTGTCTGAGGTCCTTAAGGCCTTTCCTCTGTTTGGAGATGGCACTACTGCATAATGCTTGTAGGTTGGTCAGCTCTTCAAGCTTCTGTCGGTAGACTTTGTGCGTTTCCTTCAGAAGAGACCAAAAAACCCCCCCCCCCAAAAAAAACAATAAATGAACGTATAAGAAGCATTCATTGACACGTCATATAAATTAGCGTAAACTATGACACAGTCGATGGCCGTTTTACTCTCCATACGCTGAATCCATTGACCGAAACCTTTGGTAATCTCGTTTAGTGAGACTTTCGAAATTTTCATTTCATTGTTGAGGTGGAATCTAATGCGTGACCGAATGACTTTTGGGCTCTAGGTCACACAAATACTAAGCCGGGTGGTCAATAAGGTCACTTTATTAAGGTGACACAAACGATCCGAATCAGAACTTGTGACGGTCCAAGCCTGGTACTGCTGACTCGCGTGCCAGCAACATACGTAAAATCACGCCGCGTTGAAAGACACACAAGAGGAGGCAACTACATGTGTGACAGTATACACGATTAAATCGCCTACAGTGTATTCATTAGATCAACATTCCGCTCACACTGTCAGCATATATCAGAAGTAGGAATAACAGCCGTATCTGAAATGACGCAGGCTGGTTAGCCAAGTTAGCTCACTTCCAAACGGCTAGCTAACCTGCTGACGTTCACGGCTCCGTTACGGCAGATTCTGACACATCGCGACTACTGGGGCTATTACGCTCGGATGGGAACTTCAAATCTGTAACTTGCTAGTATGGACAAATCCAAAATTTGCCGTATACATCGACATGACCAAATGAGGGTATAAGACACTAAGGAAAGCGTGTAGCTAATTCCTAAGAGTAGAGTAGGGAGTTAGAAATTAAGTACAATAACAATGAATCAATCAACAATAAAAAATCTAATTATATTTTGGCTAACGAATTAGCAGGCAAGCCAGCTAGCCGGGTCGTTTTTACAAAAAAATAAATGATTTCATTCTTCTACGGATAATCTTGTTCGGTTAAATAACAACGAATCAACGTATTTTCAGACCTGAAGTTGTTGATATTCTTGTTCAATTTCCTCCCATTCACTTTGACACCTTTCCAGTGACATTGTATCTGTCCCTCTTCCCACTTTCTCTCCACGCTCTTCTCACCCTGCCAGATCACTTTCCGCCGCTAGTGGGCCACAGCTGTCCGCTTTCGACATCTCACGCTTCTTCTCCTTATGCGCGAAGCACTACCAATATTGTACCGCCACCAACAGGGCCGGAGGAACAAAAAAAAAAATCCGTTCTAGTTTTTGTTGCTAAGTTACAAGTGACGCTGTTTTGACTGCCTTGTTCACCCATGTCATAGGCAAATTAGCTCTCACTGTAATTAATGTTTCAAGCTACTTAACAAGCCAGCCTGTGAACCAGTTTTCTGTCCCTTCTGTCTCCCGCAGTTCTTCACAGGTAAGTAAACTGAATTTGAAGGGGTTCTTCGTTTTGCTTTCGAATGTAACATTGTTGTTACATAATCATTGCTTTTAAATGTTACCTTATACAAAATACAGGCCCTGCAAATACCGGAGTAATTACATAGTGTGTCTGCTAAACCCCAAGATAATTTGTAACGTAATCTTCCAGGCTGAAGCAATGCCTCACTTGAAGAAACCGCGAACAACCGAGCCCCTGGTGAAATTATGGGACAGAAAAGCTCAAAAATGCGGACTGCGGCACACTGTCTATTTTGCCAACGGGGACAAATACACCGGGGAATGGCTGGACAATAAGAGGCATGGTAATACAAAACTCTCCAGCTCTAACGTGACATTTACTTCTAAACTCAAGTCTAAACGTCTAGTTAATATGACAGAAAGTTTCGAGGGCTTTACTAACATCTTTAACCGGCACATGATCTCTGGCAACTGACACGTCAATCATCGTCAACGCTCTCTTAGGTCGAGATAGCCAAACGTTCATTTGCCGGCGCCAACAATTTTTTTTCTGGGTTATCGATTGTACTTTCTTTACTCTTAGGGAAAGGAACACAAGTATGGAAGAAAGCCGGAGCCATTTATGATGGTGGCTGGAAAAACGGAATGCGTGATGGCTTCGGGACACTAAGCAAGCTTCAGGCTTCAACCAACCAGTATACGCGAGTATACTTAGGTAGTTGGAAAAATGACAAGAAAGACGTAAGTCAACGCGTCTGCCACTTTTTCGTTCTTCTCATAAATATAATAGACGGCCTAGACGGGGGCGTGCATAATCTAGATCTCTAAATGCGAATAACCGCTCCACCCCAGGGCTTTGGAACGTACTTCTACAGTGAGTCGGCCTTCTACGAAGGAGAATGGCTCGAGGACAAACGGAGCGGCTGGGGCAGAATGTACTTCGAGAATGGAGATATTTATGAGGGAGAGTGGTTAAAGGACAAACACCATGGCCGGGGGATGCTCCGTCTCGGTATGGGCATATCGGTGTTAATAAAGTTAACGATCACTTTTCATTTCGGAGTGACCGTAGTTGTTGTGCTAATAATGGAACGCTCTTGGTGCAGCTTCATTCATATCGATCTCTCCTTGATGTAAAGCCAATGAGAACAGGTACGAGGGATCCTGGAAGGATGGAAAGAAGAACGGACACGGAAAGTTTTTCTACCTGGATAAGGGTCAGCTCTATGAAGGTTTATGGGTTGACGGCGTCGCCAAATGTGGAACAGTATCTGACTTCGGGAGAGAAGAGGCTCCAACGCCGACGACGTATCCGATTCCACAGGTGAGGAAACGCGTTATTCATCCAAAACGGTTGAATACAAAAGACTTATATGTCTAAAATACTCCTAGTTGTTAGAAGATTGTTCTCAGCAGTGCTAACCTTTCCTCTTTTCCAGGTCCACCTGCTTGATATGAGGTCAGTATTGACAGAAGCCGAGTCTCAAGCGCTGAGTAACTAGATCCAGAGAAAACAAAGCGTTGAGATGGATTCGCTTAAAGGACGTTTGTACTGTACGTGTGCGGACATTCACGTGTTGTTTTGATCTGTAAAAATCAATGAAGAAAGTCTGTGCGAACTATTATGTTTCATAAAAGCTGAAGACTCACCACAAAACGCTCACATTCACATCATGTATCACAAAAAAAGCGATGACTTTACTGATGCTAAAATGGTGAAATTTGCTGCTGTTGGTATATTGAAGGTACTCTACCAATAAGATGCACTTTTACAACAAGAGGGGCAGATCTGACGCGGACTGTGCTTCAAACAAGAGTATAATTTATTGAATAAAATGCAATTAAGCTTGATGACATTAAACATTCTTTTTTTTTTTACAAAGGTATCTTTTAAAAAGGTAAAATATCCAACATATGCTTAGTTTCAGTTCGTAAAACCTTATTCACGCATAGAAAGCTCCTTCGAGCGAACAGCATCGTTTCAGCGCAGTGGTGAATTACCCACGTATGTAAACAGTTTTGAAAGTATTTTATGTACAACTCTTATTTGGCAACATAAAGCAGATGAGTTAAGCAACATGTTCAGTTTACACTCTCATCGAAATGCTAAGACACTCTTCTTCTCTCCTAAAGTGCTTATAGTACCAAATTAAGGATATTACAGATGTGCTCAAAAACTATGAGTCTTGTAAAAAAAAAAAAAAGAAAAAAAGGTTTGGCACCGATTTTAACCAGACTCTGTCATACAGTCTAAAAAAAAAACAAAACCAAACTTGGTTGGTAATTATTTGGTCGTTTGAGAGACGGCACAGGAAGAGCCCCCCCCCCCCCCCCCAATTCTCTCTGGCCCTCCCATTATGGACCAGTAAGGAAAGAAAGTCACTGTCCATTCCTCACAGACTCAAAGACATTTCACAGGATGGCTCTACTCTAGCCCAGGCTAACGGAGAGAACCCAGCTTTGTGTAACTGATCTCCTGATTAACACGCTGTCAGCTTATCACACCACAGAGGCAAGAGGTCTAGTTGTGCTGAACCAGGAGCTGTGATATGGGGGGGGGGGGGGGGGGGGGTGGGTCACACAAACAAAGCTGTACAAAACCTACACAATCAGTGCTAATCTATACAGCAAATATTTACTCAACATACAGGTTCAGACAAAATAAATATATTTAAAAAAAATTAACACCAGATGCTTTTGTCGACTGATAGCTACAACACAGGACATTCAAGTGTCTCGGTCTTCTTTTTGGCTGCTTCACAACTGAGCAATTAACCAGATAAAGCACAATGTTGACACCAAGTGCAAATTTCTGAGCACAAATGTAATTCTACCAAAGAGAAGACATTTCCTCTAAAGATATACAAAAATCCCCAACCTCATTTATAACAGCATTAGGTTGGCTTCAGTCACAAAGAGTGTGTGTGTGGGTTTTTTTTGTTTGTTTTCATGTCCTAGCTGGAAATGCTGCTGGTATTTTGAAGGTACCAGGGACGAGTCCAGTGTTCACTGAATATTTCTGACATCACACACTCACATTAAGTGGAATAGATGAGAACACTATCATTTCATCCAAAATATATTAAAAAAAATAAATAAAATCGCACAGGCCTGGCAATGCATGCATAACAACCCATGCAGTCGTGACCATTTCTGTAATCTTATAAACTTTTTCATAGATTTACTCTAGAAAACAACAACAACAACAACAAATTGCAGCAGAAAGTTGTTGGGAGACCCTGATCCTTAAAAAAAAAAAATCTTGTACCAATTAATTATCTCGGTGCACATGCAAAATAACGAAATACAACAGTACAAACTCAGATCAGTCTCAGCACCAACTGGGTATACACACACACACACCCACACAACCTGCCACCCTCCAACTCCACCCAAACCCACATCACAGCTCAAGGATAATGTGAGGCTGGGGGTTGCACACTGGTGGCCTCCCCTCTGTGGTCCAGCTCGTTCTGCAGCCTGGTCAGGTCCTCCAGCTCCTCCAGCTCCTGGAACTGCCTGTCCGTCTTATGGCTCACCAGGGAACGGTAGAAGTGCACGGCGAAAACGATGAAAACCAGGCCGAACGGCACCATGATGGCGGTGGAGGTGATGGCGGCGGCCGTGCCCGCGGAGATGGTGCTGTTTTCGTTGGTGCCCGCGTGTCTGACGGGCAGGAACTTCACCCAGCACAGCAGGACCACCTCGGCCAGGAACAGCAGGGTCCCGATGACCGTGGAGAAAGCCCAAGCCAGCTCGATGTGCCGGTGCATGCGTTCGTGCGGGGACTCCTTCACGGAGTTGAGGTTGTGCACGTTGCTGATGGCCTCGATGTTGGGGAGGATACAGGTGCTGACCATCAGGGCGAACAGGTGCACGGCCACCAGAACCGTGGTGCAAGCGCTGAAAGCGATCAGCAGCCCCGGGGGGCAGTGGTTTGTGTCCAGCTGCGCCTCCACCATTGCTACCTGAGGTCAAGGTTGGACAAGGACTGTTTAAACATTTAAACATGTTTTTTAATCAGCCAACAGAGCCTAGCGCCAGCAACAATACATGACGCGTATGTACTAGGGGTTGCACGAGTGCGTAACTTTACAACTCGGTACTCTTTTCCTGAAAAACTCGAGCTCTCAGTGAAGGTGTGGGGGGGGCGTCTTCCTGCATCATGTTAAAAGGCTATGAAACTATGATTATGAAGATAACACTTGGTCTTACTTTACGCAGTGGTGAAGTATGGATGAGACCGACGATATTTTAACGTTACTGATACAAACATTCTACAGTAGCCCACGACAGAAAGTTCAGTCAACAAAGTGGGCTTTGCACACTAACCCGGGTAAATTTGAAAACGCATAATTATTTCTCCGTTAAGTGTTCTTATTGCGTTTAGATATAGCGGACGTGTTTTGCCTGGTCATCATTAGTAAGCCTAAGCGACTTAAAAATGAAATTAGTCACATTTGCTTGCATCTTATTTTAACAACTTTAATTTGTTTAGCCGCGTTAGTGTAGTCGCCTAGTCTATTATATGACAGATTCGATGTTAGAGCCATCCTTGAGAAATCCGTCTACAACTCACAAATGTTGCATGTTTATTTTATCACAACGACAGTTGGGAAAGAAAATTTGCACAGTGAAATATAATTATAAGTGTACACAGGGTACAAAAACAAAGCAGGGCCAGAGATTTGACTATTAGTGCTTACGATGCCAGAAAAAAAAACTAATTTGTTTATTTTTCATACACCAACAAATACGAAAAGGTTTGATATGGGTTTTTCCACATATGTTAATTACGCGACAGGTAACAAAATGTGAAACATACCCTATATGGGGGCGAATTATAACAAAATGCGCAGTGGAAACATCGACATCTGCAGCATAATTCACCAACATCGGACAGACCGCAAGATGCGCGGGTGAAACACTATATTTGGGTGCAACCACCAAACAACATCCTCTTTGATCTTAAACTCGTGATTCAGACCGGTTTATATGCCGCTATACGAATACCGTTATGACACTGAACGCACAGTTCGAGAGGAATGGAGGCTAAAGTAAAGTTCAGTGTTCTGAGAATTGAAATCAGCGAGTTATGCACGTGTAACACTTCAAGTGCACGAGACACTGCGTTTGCAGCTGCATTTTTAAACGACTGTCGCAGGGTTCTGTTGGAAGCAGATTCGAAATCAACCAAACGGCGTTTTAGGAAAGGACCGATTCTGATAGAGCGGAAAGTCAAAGAAACCGCTTAATCTCGCGGCAAATGCCTTGCAACGCTCAAACAGACGCAGACTCTTTGCATATATAAATAATCAAGATTGGCTGACAGACGACGTTCCGCCGGATGATAGTGCTGGTAGATTTATCTGTTGATGTGGGTTTAGCAAGTGGTAAACATTTGGATCATATGTCAGAAAGTTGTACAGACACCTACAAATAATAGCCAAATTAATAACCATACAATAATAACAATAATAATAGCCACTCTTTAAAATACAGTAGCTAAACGTATTCCTACGTGACAAAGTACTAGCCTTGCGAGTAATTTGGAAAACACTAACCCACATGTTGTCTTGCTAGTTAGCTAGCGCGAGGAAGTCAACATTCTTACCATTGCAAAGCCTGACAGGAGAGCTGACGTTCGGCTCGAAGCTTTAAGTTTAGCTCTACTTAAATACAGCTTCCTCCAAGACAGTGCCTGCAGCGAATGCTCGCTCCGACTCATTTCTTCTAAAAAGGCAGATTCGACTTTTCTTCAGTTCTTCAATCTCGGCATGTAATACTATAATATTCGGGGACGTATTTGCAGTTCAAAGTGCTACTCAAAGTCATGAGATTCGGTGGAGATAAGCGATTCAAAGTCATGAATGAAATCTTCCTCAGTGAGTCTGAATATTTCCGTCAGCGCCTCACTAGCCTGCGACTTCTCACTAAATCCAAACAGCTGGTTGAACCGTAGATTACCCACAAGACATTGCGGCAGCGCAAGACAAACTCACTCTTTAATGAACCGTGACTTGAAGCAGCCTACAAAAAACAGCAGTCCATTAGTAATGCTCCCGAACAGTTGGTAGTGTTTTATTCATGATTGGAGCTGTCTTTTTAGACTGCAATGCCTCCACACTAGCGTGGGCTTATTCTGTCATTAGATCAGGTGTTGGGGTTGGTTGACCGTTGTCTGTTGATGGTTAACCCATTTTAGTAACTAACATTACTTGCTTCTGACCAGCTGGTCACGGTGTTTGGAGGAATGCACAAAATGCATCGCTTATCACGAACAAAAAATAGCAAAACGCATGTCACAGTGTATGGGCTGCAATGTAAGCACCGACTCAATAAACTGAAATCGGAGATTTTATGTTGTGCACGTTTTAATTAAAAAACAATTTCAGACCACTCCATCTTCCGAGGCACAGATAGGATACACATTCGCTGCCGAGCTTTCTCCTCACCATAGGCAGGGAACAGCGGCAGCGCGTGCGTGCAAGACCTTGCAGACTCGTGACACGCTGGGCGAGGAATAAGCAGGGGGATTGCATTACGTTAAATTTCATAAGATGATCATGAAATAATTATTTTAGCACCACACCCAAACGCCTTTTTTTTCTGACACTGGGGTGCGTGAATAATGAGGAAATATTGGATGGTTCTTCTTAATAAACATGACGCATGACGTTTTCCCTCAATGTTTTGATTCTCTCGCACGTGACGTCATGTAGCATTACACAAAAATGGTTCCTACTTAGTTTTGATCCAGAATGCAAAGTGTTTACAACTTTAATTGTAACATTTCTGACAAAATGAAGGGCTAAACGGCTAACCTGGCGCGTGCTGTGGACATGGAGGCGTGTGCTGAATCTGGACGGAGACTGGTGTGTAGATTTACTCTATCCTTTTATAGGAGCTTTTCTACGGGACTCTAAGTAAGATAAATCTAGTGTTAGTGGCCTGAATTTACCACCACAACCGCTGTAAATATCAAACACTCGGCGGGACAGAGGCTCAGGTCACACATCCGAAATGCTGTTTAGACTTTTTCCACTCGATGTAAACAAGCAGACACATGTGCATCATTACAAAGAGCCCTAGGACGCTGCTGCAGTGTTGTTACAGTATTTAGTGCGCCTTACGCTACGGATTCTCCATTTGTAGATCATGTGTCGCTCTGTAATACCACACAGTTGAACTAATGGGCATATGAATTGAATAATCATGCGGGTAATTTGTTCATCGAACCGAATGCTGAAGATGGTGATGAAGATGACAGTAACGACGATGATGAAGATACGGCCTACAAATAACACATGAAATTTTAAAAAATGCTGTAAATTTCACGTGCGGAAGCAAGCTGCTATAACGGATTGCGCTAAGTCCGTGCAGGGTGTTCTGTGCCCTTGTGATGCACTTTGCGAAAAAAGTACTTGCAGGGAGAAATGTAAACATGCTTTTAACAACAGCTGTCTGAACAAGTTGATCGCGTGCTGATTATAATTAATATGTGCTCTTCCTCATTCCAATAGCGACCAATCTGCAGGATAATTTATGACGAAAACGAGGATTTGTCCGATGTTGAAGAAATCGCAAATATCCGAGGTTTCGACCTGGAGGAGAAACTTGTTTCTAACTTCTACGGCAGCAACTTCGTTCAGCATATGGATGGCAAAGGTAGCCCCCCTTCCCCCCCCCTCCCCCAAAATCATTTGAGGACGCAAGAGCCCCTGAATTCTGCAGCCGTCTCGGCACCCCACCGTTATCACAGCTGAACCGACGTGCATGCACAAAGCAGTGCTGTCGGGTGCACGCAAAACGGATCTGTCATTTCCATAATTCAAATGATTACTTCCTCGTTCCCAGCGAACAAAAAAGCCCTTGTGTCTCAGATTTAAGACGAAAAGCACCAACAGGTCTCCTAACGAAACGCACATGTAAAGAATCGTTTCTGTCTATCAAGTTTCGCTCTTCCAAGCATGTGATGACAATAGACTTACGTTTGTGCTATTGCTTTTCCCATTGTGCCACCAGATTTTACATATGAGTATGTGCAAAGACACGCGCTCAGAACTCCCCTCATTTTTAAAGCCAAAGACGGACTGGGAATTCGGTAAGAATGAATAACTGCCGTGCCTTAAAATTTCAACAAATTAAATGAATGCAAATGATTAATCGTATTTGTTTGTTTGTTTGTTGCTATTTTATTTATTTATTTATTTATTTATTTATTTATTTTTAAATACAGAATGCCAGATCCTGAATTCACAGTCAGTGAGATCAAGGGTTTGGTTGGTAAGTATAGCGTTTTTAAAATTTAGTTGTGTGTGTGTGTGTGTGTGTGTACGGGGAGGGGGGTGTCTTGTATTTCCAGAGAGAGGCAGTTAACTCAGAGCAAACTCCAGTGGTAACCTCGTTTAAATCAGTTGGCAGTCTCTGGGACAGGACAGGGAGCGAATGAAGCTAAAGTTGAAACTCATGTACCTTGCTAATTCTGGATCTGATGTGAAATCCAGGTGTAGAAATTGCTCCTTAACCAGGCTGGGGCCTTGTTATGACCGAATGGAAAACAGACAGCAGTCATTTTGCCTCCTGTTCTGTGGTAGTGGGCACATCTGTAATGTACAGATGACTGACCTGTAGGTAGATTTAGAAAGAGTGTCCATTTAACACAACTTTCATCCTTGTCTCGTTATACTTTATACCAGGACACTGAACTAAAATAATAATAATAATAATAATAATAATAATAATAATAATAATAATAAAATCATACTGATATTTCATGTAATACTGCTTCATTGTTTGTCTTTGCCGGCCTAATTTTTCTTCAGTTACACAATAGTTATGAACAATGCAGCGTATATGTTTTGGAAACTGGAAAGATATGAGGAGAGAACGTGTGCCTTGGCGGGACCCAAGCTTGGTGTACTTCCTACTGTGGTGCTGTAAGGCGATGCAGTTTGTACACACCGGAGGGATATCTGTTTCTCATCAGTGATAATGTCACTGTTTTTGTTGATTTGGCTGACTCACTTCAGGGATTACTGTAACCTGCAGGAAAGTATCAGGAGAGTAATTATCAGTGTAATCGTCAGAAAAGTAATTATCAGTGAAATTATTATCAGTATAAGTATCAGGAAGGCAATTATCGGCGTAATTATCAGTGTAATTATCAGGAAAGTAATTAACAATGTAATTATCTGCTGTTCTCGTAGATGTTTTGATGGGTAATTTGTACTTTCTGTGCTTTTTAAAACTGTGTAAGCGGTATGTTGATCATATATTTTAAAGAAACAAAACAAAAACCACAAAAACTCAGCATGTCTTTAGTTCTTGGATGTCTCTTGGTTTTTATGTACTCTCGTCCTGGTACCTAATCTGACCAGTGAGTCATGTAGCCTCAGACTACACAGCCTGTTGAAAATATGCTTCTTAACCAAAACCATATGAGGGGTTTGCTCTCTGGAAACTGGATTTGTAGATATACATGTACTAGGTCATCTTGTGACTTCTGCAGTTTGTTTTTTTCTGCCCTCTGGTGGTGAGAATGAGCGACTGCAGGCGCTTTAGAACACGCTGAGGGACAAACGATTGATTTATTAATTTATTCCCTTTTGTGAAGAGTTAGGTATCTTCATTGCAGGAGCAGGTTCTAACAGCGTGAGTTACTTTAAATCGAAGCGTTTAGTGATTATTGGTATTTTGGTCAATAGATAAAATACATAAATAGTGAGCACACGCGATCAGTTTTGACATGTGAGATTTATTAAATATTAAGTCTCCTGCATGTCTGTGTATGTATGCGAATGTGTGTGTGTGTTTGTGTGTGTGTGTGTGTGTGTGCAGGCAGCAGACGGGCAGTGGACGTTATGGACGTCAGCACTCAGAAAGGCACAGAGATGAGCATGGCCCAGTTTGTCCGATACTACGAGACTCCAGAGGAGGAGAGAGACAAACTCTTCAACGTGATCAGCCTGGAGTTTAGCCACACCAAGCTGGAGAACCTCATCAAGAGACCCACCGTGGTGAGGGGTCACACAGCGCTGATTCCACTCGCATTAACACAGGCATCTAGCACCTTCCAACATGGAGCTTTTGTCAGGCAGTAAGGTTTATATGGTTCAGTCCTGCGGAACGATGCAGCGACTGTTGTCAGACAGAACTGGAGGTTTAGAGGCGATTACATAAGGCTGAGTTAGAGCACACACAGATCTGGGTCAAACATGCATCTGAAGCATCTGAATGAGTGGGCCGCGTCCCGTTTCCCATCACCACCCCTCCTGGTCGTTCCCTTAACGAACAGCATTAAAAAGGACATGACGTTTCGCTAAAGCCTTTTGTAAGGTGTTCATTTTAACGTTGTTTTGTCTTCGCTTCATCACGCTCAGGCTCGTTACGAGTTTTAGTAATTTCAGTAGGAAAGGAGATGGCGAAGGAGTCATGTCAGAGAACTGGAACAGGGCCCCGTCATTCAGATACACGACATGCTCAGATTTCACTCAGGTTTGGGCGGGAGGTCTGTCTGTTTTAGCCACTAACCCTGGCACTCTGAGGGGACGGTCACACTTTGGCTGAGGATGTAATTGGGGCGGCGGTCACAACGTATAGTCTCAGTGGAAGGAGTTTGTTTGTTTATTTTTGTTTGTTTGTTTGTTTGTTTGTTTGCAGGTGGACCTCGTGGACTGGGTGGACAACATGTGGCCTCCTCATCTGAAGGAGAAACAAACGGAGGCGACCAACGTCATCTCTGAGATGAAATACCCCAAAGTCCAGAAGTAAGTTTGTTTTCGACTCCTCCTTTTTTTAAAACGGATTTCGAGTTGAGGGGATTTTCGCTGGGTTGTGACACCATTGATTCTCTTTTAGCGCCGACGTGCTCACGGCACTCGCCGGTTCTGACCACTTTCACCTCAGTGCCAAACGTTTCAGTTTTTATTCTGTACGCTTTGTCTGAAGATCAGTTAACCATCGGAACAAGTGGATATTGAGCTGATTGGCTAAGGTCCTTTTCAGCTCTGTGTCGCGGAGCTGTGTTCTGCACTGGGCTGGTTATGTTGGACATGTTTTGTGCGGTTGTGGTGTTGTCTGTGTGTGGTACTGTTACAGTCATGTGGACTGAACAGATGACAGACAAGCTCTTCTTTCAGTTTTCCTCTGACTCGCATGCAACAGAATTTCTGCGTGGGCTTTGGAGGGAAGGTATTCGGACCAGATGACCGATGCCTGAAACTTCCCGTTATCCTCTTGACATCTCCATGTTTTGGTCCGTTTTGGAGAGTGGAAAAAACTGAAACGAAAGGGCCATACGCGTGTTGTTTAAAGTCCTGTATCGCTGAAGAGAGTGCCTTTAATGGCTTTGGTGGGGCAGCCATGGCCTAATGGTTAGAGAAGCAGGCTTGTAACCAGAAGGTCGCCGGGTCAATCCCCTGGACCGGCAGGAAAAATGTGGGCGGGAGGAGCGAGTGAACAGCACTTTCCCCTCCCTCAGCATCCGAAGTGCCCCCGGGCAAGGCACTTAACCCCCAACTGCCCTGCGGGCACAAGTGTGCTGCCTACTGCTCCTGCGCCTGGTGTGTGTGTGTGTGTGTGTTAACCACTGGGTGTATAGGATGGGTTAAATGCAGAGGTCAAATTCACTGCTCACAGTATGTGTGTGCGATCACAGAGATTCTGTTCTATTCTAGTACTGGCTTTCCTGTCAGTAACTGTTCTTGGGAAGAGAACTCTGAGAACTCTGGTCTTGTTCCGTTTGGTTCCAGTCTTGGGAAGAGAACACTTGAGAACTCTCGGGGAACTCAGTCGAGAATATCTGCCTGAGGAAGGTCTAGTTCCGTTTGGTTCCAATCTTGGGAAGAGAACTCTCGAGAACTCTGTCGAGAATATCTGCCTGAGGGAGGCCTAGTGTATTTGGACTCTGCATGTTTTTACACAATGTAATTCTGTTCCAGAATTTAAGAAATGCATGATTTGCAGGCGTACTTTCACACGGTCTGTTTTAGTTTTATGTGCTCGCGGTCATTTAAACTGGTTTGGATGCGAACTTGAGTGATCTTGTGGTTGGTCACTGCGTTGGGTTATGGATTATATATCTCTGAAGACTCACATGCTTGTGCAGTGTGACAGCAGTGGAGAACTGGACTGTAGCCCCCTGTCTAAATCAAAGATCGATGCCTCTCTGCCTCCAACCAAAGTGTCTTTGTCCCCGTGGCGCTATGCGCCGAACGCAGCTCCCGCCTGCCTTCAGCGCCGGCTCCAGCAGGTTGCTAGGTAGCCGGGCTCTTCTGTGTGGGGGGGGGGCCTTCTCCACAGGCTGCTGCATTTGCCCATGATTTGTACTCAGCCAATCAGACACCAGCATCAGTGCATTTCCTTCACTCCACAACCAACTGTTCTCCTTCTTCTCTCTCTCTCTCTCTCTCTCTCTCTGTTAAACACACACACATACTGTTCCTTCTGCTTTGCTGCCCTCCCTCCCTCCCTCACTGACTCCTCTCCCTCGTTACTCCTGGAGCTAGCTGTAAACAGAGAGAGGAGACACAGTGAACTGTCCGGTTCTCTCTTCCCCTGTGGTGAGTGGTGATGAGGCTGCTCTGCTTGGATATGTCTGGCATTCATCTTCGCAGTAGAAAATGCTGAATGTAAGTTTCACAGTTGTATGTGTGCAGAACTCTGCTCTTTAAATAACTTACTCCACCTGTGTGGGTGTGTGTGTGTATGTGTGTGTCTGTGTGTGTGAGAGAGAGAGATATGAATTTTTTATTGTGTGTATGCATGCTTGCTTGTTTTTATGTGCGTGTGTTATGTCAGATGAGAACAGGGACAGACAGAGAGAGAGAAAGACTGCCATTGCTCAGGTAGAACAGGTAGAACAGACCGGCCTTCTGCTCCACACCGCTCTGTCTCTCTCACCTCATACCCCCCCCCCCCACACACACACACACACACAGGACTAGCTACACTGTCTTCAGAATTTACATATGTGTGTATATCAGGGTGATGTATCAGGGTGTCATAGGTGAGAATTGTGTGTGTGTGTGTGTGGTAGCAGCAACTGATAAACAAACAGTATGTTTTCATTCATCTGGCAGAGTGAGTCTGGTTATCTGTGAGTCTGGTTATGTGTGCAGAGTGAGTCTGGTTATCTGTGAGTCTGGTTATCTGTGCAAAAGATATGACAATGATTAGAAGAAGTTTCTAAAGATATGGCATTTGTGCTGTGCATGGCTCCTTTGGTTAATGTGCGCGCGTGCGTTTGTTTGTGTGTGTGTGTGTGTGTGTCCTCTGAGTCAAGGTCAGAGTTCGGTTGGCCTGTTGTGCGTTTCTCGGCCGTCCACAGGCGACTCTGTGGGAAGCAGGTGACGAAGGCGCCACAGGGAGCGAGAGAGTCTGGCCTCTAACCAGACACAGAACACAGTCTGTCTCTCCTGCATCCATCTGCGGAGCATTCTGCTCCACATACGACACTCAGAGTGGCATCTTCTAGTGTGTTCTACGAAGCGAATGTAGTTTGGGTTTTTATGGTTACTCTGTGAACACTGTACACATCAGCCTTGCAGTGTCTCAGGACTAATTGAAAGTATTTGATTGTCTGACTGAGCTGCTCTGGAGAATTGTGTTTGTCTGTGTGTGTTTGTGTGCCAAGTTTATTAGGACCATTGTGTGTTTTTTTTTTCTGCTGGTGCCAGTGTGTAGCTCTTACTCTCTTTTTCATGTACCCTCTGC
Source organism: Chanos chanos (assembly GCF_902362185.1). Classification (NCBI taxonomy): domain Eukaryota; kingdom Metazoa; phylum Chordata; class Actinopteri; order Gonorynchiformes; family Chanidae; genus Chanos; species Chanos chanos. The sequence continues at coordinate 56,369,572 of NC_044497.1, forward strand.
TCAGCTGGTTCAGAGCTCTGTATTTCAGTGCTGCTTCAGAGTTCTGGCTCTGTGTTTCAGTGCTGGTTCAGAGTTCTGATTCTGTGTTTCAGTGCTGGTTCAGAGATGTATGTTTCAGTGTTGGTTCAGAGTTCTGGTTCTGTGTTTCAGTGCTGGTTCAGAGTTCTGTGTTTCAGTGCTGGTTCAGAGTTCTGGTTCCGTGTTTCAGTGCTGCTGCTCCTGCAGAGTGAGATGACTAATAAGACCAGACGAGAGTCGACATTCACCAGGTTCTCAGCGTATTGCATCTGTCTCTTGTGAACGACACTGTGAAGAGCATCTGGGCTGATATTCTAAACGGCACTCTCTGCTCAGTGCTATCCCATCTTTAAGCTGCCGGTTTAAAAAGGGTTTTTTTTTTCTTTGTGAATATTGTGTTCTGATCTTTAATGAGTCTCTCACGAGAAAAAGAGCGATATTAATAGATCAGCTAGTCCACCCCCCCCCCCTCCCTGCAACACATACACACACACACACACACAGAAAAGAAAAAAACTCTGGAATGTGTGGTCTGGTCCTATTCTATAAATAAACGTGGTTCTCAAGCCCCCCTCTAGCAGAAGGGCAGAGAGGGCAAGGATGTACACAGGGCAGTGAAGTTTCATCATTACGCCCCTTCTTCTCAAACGAAAAGGAGAGAGAGTCGAGATTCGGTCAAACGTCAGCTTCCGGTCCAGGAAAGGTACCTGACGCTTTTCCCATTGTTCTGTGCGTCAGGGAAATGAACATGCGGGAGCTGTGTGAACGCTGGACACAGGCGTTGTTCCGAATTTGACGAATGTTCTCTCTCTCTCTCTCTCTCTCTCTCTCTCTCTCGGCCGAGCACTGCAGACAACACACGCAGTGACTGAAAAAGTGTCTCCATGCACCATGACTGGAGCACTTCTGTCTCAAATCAGCCCGGGCAACATGGTTTTCTGCACCACCTGTCCTGGTGTCATTTTGTTGGTGTGTGTGTGTGTGTGTGTGTGTGTGTGTGAATTATAACTCTGATATTACTACCCTGATTGGTTCCTTTGTTGTTTAACGCAGTGTCTCTCAGCTCCTGAGCCGGCGGTCCTCTGAACTGGACATTTTTGTTATAATCAATATGAATAATAAATTGGACCAATGTTTTATAGGTCTGTGCAAATGAGAACTTGGCGAAGACAGGCTACTATAACAGATGCAGCCCCAGTTAGGCCAGACAAATGTTGAATTTTGACCACTGACACGTGGTGGACGTGAACCAGGGTCGTCCTAACGTGTGGCTTCCTGAGCTTTGCCGACACTGCGGGTTTCTCGCATCGCTCACAAAGTGTTACGCACAAGGTTCTGAGTGGTTTTCTCCTGCTGTTCACATCCAGCCCCACTGCCGTGTCAGATGTGGTCAGTGTATGTTTTCAGTGTGGGTCTGAGAGCAGGTAGAGCAGGTCTGAGATCAGTGAACAGGTTCTGAATTCATTCGTCGGGCCTCTGGTGAACACACAGAACTCTCACGGCTGCGTTTTGATTTGTTTTTTTTTCCTCTCTCTCTCTTCCCTGACAGGTACTGTTTGATGAGTGTGAAAGGCTGCTACACCGACTTCCACATCGATTTCGGAGGCACGTCCGTCTGGTATCACGTGTTCAAAGGAGGGAAGGTACGTTTATCGGCCTCTCTCTTTCAGTTCACAGGTCAGTAAAACAGAACTCAGTTTGGAATGTAACGCCCAACATTATCTGTGGGTTTGGTGGGTGTTTTGTTTCACTCTGATGATTGCATGATGATGTCTGGTAGACACTGAGGAAGAAGCCAAATGTGACTCATCTGCCGAATGCAGAAAGTGAGGCGTCTAGTGAGAGAGAGTAGAGACTGAATCAGCAGCAGATCCTCCGTCTGTCTCCCTTCACTAAATATGAGCTATCAGGGGACTCCAGGCCTGAACCTCCTCTCTGTTCATGTCGCTATAGTACAGCAGGGACTGCACCATCAGCACAAATAATAGGACTACTGCCTGCCTGTGTGTGTGCCTGTGTGTGTGTGTGTCTGTGTGCGAGTGTGAGTGTGTGTGTGTATGTGAGAGTGTGTGTGTGTGTGTGCGTGTGTGTGTTTGTGTGTGTGTGTTTGTGTGCGCGCGCACTTGTGTGTGTGTATGTGTATGTGTGTGTGTGTGTGTGTGAGAGAGAGTGTGTGTGTATGAGTCAGTGTGGGGGTGTGTGTATGTGTTAGAGTATGTGTGTGTGTGTGTGTGTGTGTATGTGTTAGAGTGTGTGTGTGTGTGTGTGTGTGAGAGAGAGTGTGTGCGTGTTTGTGACTGTCTGTGTGTGAGGTTATCGAGTGATGTCCGTTTCAAAAAGTCAAAAAAGCGCTAGAGAGGGGCACTGGCGAGAAAAGGTGTTTGACACAAAACCGAAACACAGGCAGTCGTCTGATTCACTGACTGGCTCTCACCCGTCCAGTGAACTCTCATTAATGCCGTCTTAGCCCTTGTTAATCCTGTGACCATTTGAATAGTGATACATCCATTAATAAGTTATTACCATCTGAAGCCTATGCCGCTGTTTTGAATGGGCAGAGGTTACATAGTGTAAACTGAAACCCAGCCATCAGTCATGTTTTCCCATATAAAAAAATATAAAAAATGTTGTACCTGAAAGGAGTGGAACTAGGAATGTATCCAGTTGGGGTGATGGGGGCAATTTGACCTCCCTCTCCCATCAAGAGTCTGTTCCAAAGTCCCAGTAATGGACACCTTTTACTGGTGTACATGGTCCCAGTGACAGGGACCTTGCACTGGTGTGCATAGTACTGCCTGTCACTGCAGAGGTGCACCATGGTTCTAATCCCAGCTGTGTCAGGTTTGCCAGCTGAGGCCAGACATGCATCAGAGGGCGACTGGGTCGCTTTGGCGTCTCTGTCTGGCAGTGGCCAGTGAAGGTCAGGCACATGTGTGGGACTGAATGAAGAAAAGTTCTCTGTGACGTGATGGTATGAAGCAGGATGTAGTGTGGCATAAACTGTGATTGGCTTCACATACAGTAGAGAAAGTGTGTGTGTCTGTGTGTGTGTGTGTGTACCAGCCTCACTGTCCATGACCGAGGTGCGAGAGGAGGACTGTCTGTTTTTTTTTTTGAGAGAGAGTTTTAGAGTCTACAGCTGACGTGTGTGTGTGTGTGTGTGTCTTCCTCACTCAGATCTTCTGGTTGATCCCGCCCACTTCCCTGAACCTATCCCTGTATGAGGACTGGGTGTTGTCAGGGAAACAGAGCGACATCTTCCTCGGCGACCGCGCTGACGGCTGCCAGAGGGTGGAGCTGAAACAGGGATACACCTTTTTCATCCCCTCAGGTGGGCGGAGCTTCATGTACCACGCCTCCCATTTATTCCATCACCTCACACTCAACCCGATTCGTTAGTCGTGAAAAGCAGAAGGGTGCAGTGGGCATGTGGTCCTGCGTGCTGTGTCGAAGAGAAAGTCGTATATTTACCTGTGTGGTCTCCGCAGGCTGGATCCACGCTGTGTACACACCTGAGGACACTGTGGTGTTTGGTGGAAACATTCTGCACAGTTTCAACATTCCCATGCAGCTCACAGTCCATGAGATTGAGAACAGGACCAAGGTAGGAATCTGCCAGTCTGCTCACCTGTCAGTCATTCACTGCCTGAAGACCCCTGATAGACCAAAACACAAATGCCCATCTTTTTGGTCAGTCAGTTAAGCAATACCCCTGGTTATGGCCCTTTCTCTCACTCACTAAGACTCCTACACCCAATGGTTTACTACCTAATGTATACATAAGGCAAATTAGCCTATATTAAATTAACACAGCGAGTGTTGTATGGATGCTTAGTGTTAGATCACACAGTCTTAGTGTTAGATTATCACACTCATTATTGTGGGGGAAGTTCGACTAAACAACAGTGGCTCTTCCTGTTCTGTCATATGCTGGTGCGAATCTGGTCGCGTTAGTGGGTTTCACGCTAGCCAGTGTGGGCGAAAGTGTGAATACATAGTTGGCAAATTAATGTTTTTGTAGGATGTTAGTCATAGCCGTTTGAATCATCAGTGATTGAAAGCTGAAGTGCCATGGTCTCACGCTATCAGTGACATTTTAAAATGAATCTTTTTCTGTCGCAGCCGAGAAAGGTCAGGACAGTGTAACTTTGGAAAACAAATCACTGTTGTTAATATGAATAGGAAACGCATTAAAAACAGCACCAAAAATATCCCCTTCTCTCTCCCCAACGTGCTAATTCTGCTCGTCACCCTGAACAGCCTAAGAAAACGGCCGGACAAATAGGTGAGAAAGCAAATTGTAGAGGCACTAACGTGACTGCATTGATTCCAACAAATTTCTCAGTTGACTGGAACTTTTTTTCTTTCAATGATGATAAATGGTACGACATCTAAGAACAAACTCTAGCGTGATCTCAGATCTTTACCTCAGCGCAGGCTAGCTGAGACAGGACGCTACACTCGAGTGTTTTTCTGTTTACCCGGCAACGAGGTGAGGAGGTTAAAGAACAGCGTGTTTGCAGAACTTGCACAAGCCGTGAAAACCTCTCTCTTTTCTCTATTTTTCTCTCCCTTGTACATTTGAGATTAGCCGTAGGGCTTATAGGAGAAGTAACAGTACACTGTTTGTTTATCACACGTTTAAAATGGCCATGGTCGGTCTCTCTCTCTCCTCTTAGCTTCTCAAAAAGAGGCTTTGATTCTCAGTACTGGGCTCCGCGGTTGCTTTTCTATTTTTACATTATCCAAGCTGGAGGGGTAGAAAAGAAGACGATTCATTACATTGTGCGTGTTGTTCGAGGGCGAACTGTTACAGAGAGACAAATATAGCCTTGTCTATCGGAAAGTGTGAGGGAATGAGTGCATTTATTTCTGTTCTTTTCCGAGCTTTTCCTCTGGGGAGAGACCAAAACGGAAAGACCTACGTCTAAAAAAAGTTTACCGTCATGTTACTTTCTCAGAACGGAAAATCAAGATTCTGCTGCTTTGTATTTGTTATGATGTAGGTCACGCAACGTTGTTACGTTTCAGGTTCACTCCAAATTCCGCTACCCGTTTTTCTATGAGATGTGTTGGTATGTCCTGGAAAGGTACGTGAACTGCTTGACCAAACGTTCTCATCTGAGCCAGGAGTTCCGGCGGGAGTCTGTGTTAACTGGTGAGTGAAGCTTGATGATGGGAATCGTTGAACCTACTCCACTGGAGCGTTCACGAATCTCAGTTTCATTTCCTCGGTTGCAGAGGTCACCAGGGACACACCCTGATTCCTACTGTAATTACTATTATCAGAGAGAGGCAGTCCAGTCATTGGTTTATCGTACCCACCCCATACCACTACTGACCCAGCGCGCCCCCCCCCCCCCCCATTGTGTTTGTAGTGTCATAAAATGAAACTCCTCTGGTTTGAGATGAAAATAACTTATGATTGTTGCATAACATAACAGCCTGTTCATTCAAACGGATTCTCTCGTAGCATAACTTCTGTGGCTCCAGCCTCGTCTAGAACACTTTATACAGTCTGTATCTGGCATTTAAGACTTGTTTTCTGTGTGGTTTAGGAGAGGTTTTGAACCTGCTTTTAAGCATAAAATTGAAAATGTCTGCGTCTAATATGTCTTCTTCTTCTTCTTCTTCTTCTTCCTCCATCTCCTCCTCTTCTTCAGCGACAGACACGAAGCTCAGTGTTGAGAGCCCTGCCTCAGATTCACGTCTGGACATGGACGAAGACTCGTGTGACACGCAGGTCCGAGAGCAGCGGGGCGAACGGGCCGAGAAGTCCGCCCGACCTTCCGCCGACGCTCCCTGCTCTCCCGACAACAGGAAGTCCAAGCCCGGTGGCCCCGGAACTTTCCGCCCCCTCAAACAGGCCCAGACCAGCAGCTCTGATGATGGGTCCAAGTCCCTCCCCACCACCCAACCTCCAGAGTTCCCCAAGACCCCCTCAGGCTCCCCCGGCCCAGATCTCCCGAGCAAGTGGACCCATCTGACGGAGTTTGAGCTCACGGGCCTGAAGGCGCTGGTGGAGAGGCTGGAGTCACTGCCGGAGAGTAAGAGATGTGTTCCAGAGGGTATCAAAGACCCCCACGGCCTGCTGGAGGACATGAAGGTGAGGGGGGTGAGGTGTAATATTTGGTGGAGTGGTGTGTCATTAACAGTGTGGAGGTTATTAATCTGTGGTGTGATTGTCATGTGCCATTAGTTTGGGTAGGACACAGTTGTAACTGATTCATTCATAAGAAGGGCCTTATGTGTGAGTGAGTATGTCTCTCTCTCTCTCTCTCTCTCTCTCTCTCTCTCTCTCTCTCACTCTCTCTTTCTACCTGTCTCTCTCTCTCTCTCTCTCTCTCACTCTCTCTTTCTACCTGTGTCTCTCTCTCTTTCTCTCTCTCTCTCTCTCTCTCACTCTCTCTTTCTACCTTTCTCTCTCTCTCTCTATCGCTCTCTCTCTCTCTTTCGCTCTCTCTCTTTCTCTTTCTCTCTGTCTGTCGACCTCTACTGCTCTCTCTCTCTCTCTCTCTGTCTGTCGCTCTCTATTGCTCTCTCTCTCTCTTTCACTCTCTCTCTTTCTCTTTCTCTCTGTATGTCGATCTCTACCGCTCTGTCTCTCTCTCTCTCTCTCTCTCTCTGTGTGTGCTGTCGCTGTCTTTTCGGAGTGGTTTGCGACAGAGACCTTGGTTTTTACACATTGAGTTTTTTTCACAGTGCACATTTGACATACTCTTCAAGACATGTACACTTTCTCATTACTTACAACATCACTGGACTCATTTCAAAAAACAGTAAATTACCAGTATTACCATTATTGTATGGAACAGAAATAGTCATTCTGGCTGCGTTTATAACACAGAGTCGCTCTTCCTGCCTGGCCTTGGCAGGGGTATAAAAGTTAAACACAGATATTAATTAGTTATTAGACTATAGTAATATTATAGTTATTATACATTCTTATTCCATGGGGCAGTGTCTGTGAATTCCGACCCACTTGACTGCCTGTTGGGTCTAATTTCATGCACCTATTGAATGAGATGTAATGATACTGGACCAGAACCAGACTCTTTCGGGTCTCTGAGAATGGAGCTGAAACCCGCCGGAGCAGAGAGAGTGCAGTATGTCTTTTTAGTCAGGGAAACAAGGCTGTGAGAAATGTTGGCTCTTGAGTTATTTCGGATGTGAGAGCGTGCGGGTTAAAAACCTTGGTCTCTTTTCTCTCTGTGTCTGGACAGGTTGTTCTGAAAGAACACGCTGATGACGACCCAAAACTGGCCATCAGTGGCGTGCCCGTCGTGTGCTGGCCAAAAAAGTTAGTCAAGGTGAGAGAGCATTTCTCCAGAGAAAAACATTAATGATGATGAAATCAGTCTATCATTGTTTTAATTCATTATTATGCTGCATTATTGTATTCATTATAATATACAAAATAATGAAGGTAAGACTGAAACTCTGGACGAGTTATAATGTGAAGTGTTTGAGTGTCAGTAGATGTTCTACTATACAAACTGTTAAGTGATTGGACCCTACACTGTCCTCTGAGCAGACCTAATTCAAATTTGCGCGTTGAAATTAGCATCTGTCCCGTAGATCCTGAGGGGTGTGTGTGTGAGAGAGAGAGATGTGTGTGTGTGAACAGTGAGGTCGTGGTGTGCCTGTGTCGGCCAGCGTTCATTAGATGCTGATGTTCTTTATGGAATCTTATTTCCTTTCCAGCACAGGTGTGTTTCCATGCTGTCAGGCCATGTAATCGTGCCCTGTTTAATCTGCTCTGCTCTGTGTTTTATAAGGCACCAAAGAGTGTGTGTGTGTGTGGGGTCTGGCTGTGTTTTTTAAGACATCTAAGATTGGGGGGGGGGGGAGGTGTTTGGAAACTCTCTGCTTCTTAGCTGCCTGCTGAAAGGAAGTCATGTTTGTTAGGGAAATGAGAATGTGTGAAGAGATCTGGATTGTGTGTGTGTGTGTGTGTGTGAGAACAGAGTTGGATTGTGTGTGTGTGCGTGTGTATGTGTGTGAGAGAGCAGGTAGAGCTGGATTGTGTGTGTGAGACAAGAGAGCTGGACTGTGTGTGTGTGTGTGTGTGTGTGTGTGTGTGTGTGTGAGTGTGTGAGAGAGAGAGAAGAGACATGGACTGTGTGTTTGTCTGTGTGTCTATGTGTGAGTGAGTGAGAGATGGACTGTGTGTGTGTGTGCGTGTGTGTGCGTGTCTGTGTGTGAGAGAGAAGAGAGATGAACTGTGTGTACAGAAATGCTTTGTCATTTCCTGAGGTGTCTTTTTTGAGCAGAATAAACTGCTGGCGCAGGGACATAGTGAAGTAACAGTCAACTGACTCCGCCTCTTTCACAAGTGTCACAGAAAATCACTTCATCCATCAAACCGCCAATGCTGAGCCTGTTGTTTTTTAATTATTATTACAGACAACAGTGATGCCATCCTATGTATGTACTCTGCATGTCTCTAACTGGTCAATTAAAAACCCTAGCTGCTGAATTCCTGTCTCTGTTGTGTGTGTGTGTGTGTGTGTGTGTGTGTATGTGTGTTTGCCTTTTGTCATCTACATCTGTCTTGATCCCGCCTCTTCATTACCGAGTTTATAAATATTATCATCTACTTTGCATTTCCTCTATTTATTGGTTGATGGAGGAATGCCAGAATAAATATTCATGAGCTGGCTTTTCATGTTTTCTCGTGATTGGCTGCATTGCTTCCAACTGTCAGGCTCTTGCCTGCGTGGGTAATAGCTGAGG
>NC_044497.1:56388325-56403325 GCF_902362185.1 Chanos chanos
TCCCTGTCTCTGTGGCTGCTCTTCACCACTAACTGAGCCGTCTCTCCTGTGTGTGCTGGAACCACACCAGTTTCCTCTGACACTTCTCTGGGGCTTGTTATTCTTGGTGTTCCTTTGCCAGGCGGATGGTTTTGACTGTGGGTGAGGTGTCAGGCTAGAGTGTGACTGTGTGGTTATTCTCTGTAACAGGCAGATGGTTTTGATTGTGGGTGAGATGTCAGGGTAAAGTGAGACTGTGTGGTTATTCTCTGTAACAGGATACACCACACTGCTGTGCTTCTGTTTTCTGTAAACAGTAAAGCAACAATTCATAATGCAGAGTGACCTTTTTTTCACTTAGAATCATTACTATGCGTGTCAAATGTCACACAACCCTGGATTAACACTGCGGTCCAGGGCCTCGCTTAGGGACATATCGACACCGAACCGACACAAAACCGGGATACAAACCCACAGTCTCTCTGATTACTGGGGTGCATCCACAGTGACACTACCACTACACCGCTCCAGTTACCCTCCCAAACATGCATGTCGTCTCTGCCCCTCAGATTCACTCGTTTCGTCAGTAATCATGCCCCCCCCCCCTCCCCCCGGCTGTGTGTGTGTTTCTCTCTCTCAGGTGAAGGAGGCTGGTGGGGTGGTGAACGATGAGTTGCCGAACTGCTGGGAATGTCCCAAATGCAACCACGCCGGGAAGGCCGGGAAAGTAAGAATCTCCGTTAACGTTCCCGTTTTACGTCTGCGCACGCACCGACAGGCACAGCTCCCGAGTTTTGGTGTTTGAGAACTTACCCCCCCCCCCCTCATTACGCTATCGGTTAAGGGCCAGTCCATAGACTGCTACAGTTAATGGTCTGTAGATGACTTACAGTGATGTGTTTTTGTTATAACTGATGTGTTTTGGCCTGTGGCAATAGGCTGAAGGAATAAAGCTGTCTTTTTGTCTTTCTCGCTCTTTGGTCACGAAGCAAAAAAGAGGGCCGGGGTTTAAGTACGCGTCCAACCTCCCGGGGTCGCTGCTGAAAGAGACCCGCGTTAACCGGGACGCCAAGGAGGAGGCGGAGTCGGCGACGGCCGCCCCGCCCACCCCGCCCCCTGCCGTACAGAGAAAGACCGAGCAGGAGGAGACGTCTAGACCAGCGCTCGCCGAACCCTCGAAGAAACGGCCGCCGCCGCCGGTCGCCGAAGGCCCTCCGAGGTGCGGGGCGGAGGAAAACCCACTGCGCAAAAAGAGGAAGCTGTTTGGCAAAGACCCGGATCCCAACGTCAGGAAAAAGGTGAATCATCTTCCTCCTGTCGCTCGAGTCCAGCGTCTGCACTGAGCGCGCTCAGACCGTCAGACGTGACTTTTCTGGCTCTGTATATAGTGCTGAGGGAGCAGTGTCTCGAGACCTGACCTGAGTCACATACGTATGTTAAATAACTGAACGACTGGGCCCTGTTCCAATTCTCTTCCATGACTCCTTCCTCGTGTCCTTTTCTATTGAAGTTACTTAAACTCTAACAGGACCGGCTGTGTTTTGAAGCGAATACCAAACAAACACCGCGTGGGCGTCTTCATCCACTTTACTACCATTTTGTGTTGTTAATGAAGAGAGCGACTCCATATGAAAAGGGAGAACTGAGGAGAATTGGGACAAGGCCTAGTTGTTAAGGTGCTTTGCTGAATATATGTCTGTTTTTGACTTAGTGAAGTGAAAGAAGTGAACCGAAAGTGAAAACGTGACATCTGTTTGTATCACTGCAGAAGAAGATTTCACAGCCCGACGACCCACCGACAACTAAACTACAGGTGTCGATCAAGACTGAGGAAGAGGAGGAAGAGAGAGAGCATGAGGAATATGACGGACAGGAGTCAGAGGAAGAGGTGAAAGACAGAGCGCACTTAGAAGAGGAAGAGGATGAGGAAAGGGATGAAGAGGAGGGGACGAGAGGAGAGGAGAGCACAGGAGAGGAGAAAGAGGACAAGCCCGCGCCAGCGTGGCTTCTCCAGACCTCCGCGGCAAGAGAAAGCGACCAATCACACAGCAGCTCTCCGCGGGCGGGACCCAGCGGGGAGCGAGACAGCGACGGACGAGAGAGAGGTCAGCCCAAGGCCCGGCGCCGCCGACGCGCGCCCGGCAAAGAGCTCGGCAAGGACCCGGGCAAAGCCGCGGGCGATCCGCCGAACGCAAAGGTTCAGAAGGGAGAGGACCGCGTGGCTCACCAGAACAGCCAGCCTCTGAAAACCGAACTGGAGAGCGAGGGAGAGGGTGAGGAGGGGAAACCGCTCCGAAACGGCAGCGGTCACCTGGGCGTCTGGCTCCAGCCCAAACCAGAGCTCAACGGGACGCCCCGGGAGCTGTCTCCCGTGGGCTGGAGCCCGAGCCCGCCTCTGCTCGCCCCGCCCTGTCCCCGCCCCTCGCCCTGCCGCGCCCCGCCCAAGTGCGTCCAGATGGAGCGACACGTCATCCGGCCGCCTCCCATCAGCCCCCCGCCCGACCGCCTGCCCCTGGACAACGAGCGGAACCACATCATGCACAGAGAGGCGTGGATGGAGGTTTTCGGACACCTCTCTCACAGGGACCTCTGCGTGTGCATGCGCGTCTGCAAGACCTGGAACAGATGGTAAGACTGAGAAAAAAATCCTACATTTACTCCTGTGACTGCACCATTTCAGTATCTCGGCACAGTTCATTTTTGTCAATATCTGAGCAGTTAACATTTCCTTGTTGTGAAACTTTGTTTCAGTAGGTAGGTTTTACAAACTGTAGGTTCTGTTCATTCCATTGACGGAGCAATAAGCTTCAGGTTGGGATTTTCCTTTAAGGTCAGAGACTGACGCTTCTGATTGGTCACCCGTGTCTCAGGTGCTGCGATAAGAGGCTGTGGACCAGAATCAATCTGAACCGCTGTAAGTCCATCACTCCCCTGATGCTGAGCGGTATCATCCGCAGACAACCCGTCTCTCTGGATCTCAGCTGGACCAACATCTCCAAGAAACAGCTGAGCTGGTTAATCAACAGGCTCCCAGGTACAGACCCCGAAAAGAGCCCAACTCACCTCAGACATGCTGACACTCAGCTACGGGCCATGAGTCCAACTAGAGAGTGTACATGTTTAATTTTACTGTTTAACATTTGGTAAGGAGAATCTAGATGAAATGGTGTAGTATGGAGAAGGCAGAGAGAGAGAGAGAGAGAATCCTTATTCTCTGTGTCAGCCAAAGCCTTAGAGTCGTAAGGTTCGTTAGGTCAGAGGACTTTGATAACGTTTCCTGACCCTGGGGTTTGGAGTCCACCCTGCAGACACCTGGAGTCCAGGTGTCTGCATTACAGCGGCTGTCTTCTGTTGAAACGAGATTTGAGCGATCACTCCCGCAGAGACGCACAACGTGACCACGTCACAGACCTTACTGCAGTGATGTGTACTGTAGGTAGTGTGTACTATAGGAGGTGTGTACTATAAGTGATGTGTGCTGTAGGTAGTGTGTACTGTAGGTAGTGTGTACTATAAGTGATGTGTGCTGTGGGTAGTGTGTACTATAGGTGGTGTGTACAGTAAGTGGCGTGTACTATAGGTGGTGTGTATCAAAGGTGGTGTGTACTGTAGGAGGTGTGTACTATACTGTAGGTGATGTGTACTATAGGTGATGTGTACTGTAGGTGATGTGTACTATAGGCGGTGTGTACTATAGGCGGTGTGTACTATTGGCAGTGTGTACTGTAGGTGGTGTGTACTGTAGGTGGTGTGTACTGTAGGTGATGTGTACTATAGGCGGTGTGTACTATTGGCAGTGTGTACTGTAGGTGGTGCATACTATAGGTGGTGTGTACTGTAGGTGGTGCATACTATAGGTGGTCCGTACTGTAGGTGGTGCATACTATAGGTGGTGTGTACTGTAAATGGTTTGTACTATAGGCGGCGTGTACTGTAGATGGTTTGTACTATAGGCGGCGTGTACTATAGGCGGTGTGTACTATAGGTTGTGTGTACTATAGGCGGCATGTACTGTAGGTGGTGTGTACTATAGGCGGTGTGTACTATAAGTGGTGTGTACTGTAGGCGGTGTGTACTGTAGATGATGTGTACTATAGGTTGTGTGTACTGTAGATGATGTGTACTATAGGCGGTGTGTACTATAGGTGGTGTGTACTATAGGCGGTGTGTACTGTAGGCGGTGTGTACTGTAGATGGTGTGTACTATAGGTTGTGTGTACTATAGGCAGTGTGTACTATAGGCGGTGTGTACTATAGGCGATGTGTACTATAGGCGGTGTGTACTATAGGCGGTGTGTACTGGAGGTGGCGTGTACTATAAGTGGTGTGTACTATAGGCGATGTGTACTATAGGCGGTGTGTGCTGTAGGTGGCGTGTACTATAAGTGGTGTGTACTATAGGCGGTGTGTGCTGTAGGTGGCGTGTACTATAGGCGGTGTGTACTATAGGCGATGTGTACTATAGGCGGTGTGTACTATAGGCGGTGTGTACTGTAGGTGGTGTGTACTATAAGCGGTGTGTACTATAGGCGGTGTGTACTATAGGCGGTGTGTACTATAGGCGGTGTGTGCTGTAGGTGGCGTGTACTATAGGCGGTGTGTACTATAGACGGTGTGTGCTGTAGGTGGCATGTACTATAGGCGGTGTGTACTATAGGCGGCGTGTACTGTAGGCGGCGTGTACTATAGGTGGTGTGTACTATAAGCAGTGTGTACTATAGGTGGTGTGTACTGTAGGCGGCGTGTACTGTAGGTGGTGTGTACTATAAGCAGTGTGTACTATAGGTGGTGTGTACTGTAGGCGGCGTGTACTGTAGGCGGCGTGTACTATAGGTGGTGTGTACTATAAGCAGTGTGTACTATAGGTGGTGTGTACTGTAGGCGGCGTGTACTGTAGGCGGTGTGTGCTGTAGGTGGCGTGTACTATAGGCGGTGTGTGCTGTAGGTGGCGTGTACTATAGGTGGTGTGTACTATAGGCGGTGTGTGCTGTAGGTGGCGTGTACTGTAGGCGGTGTGTGCTGTAGGTGGCGTGTACTATAGGCGGTGTGTGCTGTAGGTGGCGTGTACTATAGGTGGTGTGTACTATAGGCGGTGTGTGCTGTAGGTGGCGTGTACTATAGGCGGCGTGTACTATAGGCGGTGTGTACTATAGGCGGTGTGTACTATAGGCGGTGTGTGCTGTAGGTGGCGTGTACTATAGGCGGTGTGTGCTGTAGGTGGCGTGTACTATAGGCGGTGTGTACTATAGGCGGTGTGTACTATAGGCGGTGTGTGCTGTAGGCGGCGTGTACTATAGGTGGTGTGTACTATAAGCAGTGTGTACTATAGGTGGTGTGTACTGTAGGCGGCGTGTACTGTAGGTGGTGTGTACTATAAGCAGTGTGTACTATAGGTGGTGTGTACTGTAGGCGGCGTGTACTGTAGGCGGCGTGTACTATAGGTGGTGTGTACTATAAGCAGTGTGTACTATAGGTGGTGTGTACTGTAGGCGGCGTGTACTGTAGGCGGTGTGTGCTGTAGGTGGCGTGTACTATAGGCGGTGTGTGCTGTAGGTGGCGTGTACTATAGGTGGTGTGTACTATAGGCGGTGTGTGCTGTAGGTGGCGTGTACTGTAGGCGGTGTGTGCTGTAGGTGGCGTGTACTATAGGCGGTGTGTGCTGTAGGTGGCGTGTACTATAGGTGGTGTGTACTATAGGCGGTGTGTGCTGTAGGTGGCGTGTACTATAGGCGGCGTGTACTATAGGCGGTGTGTACTGTAGATGGTGTGTACTATAGGTTGTGTGTACTATAGGCAGTGTGTACTATAGGCGGTGTGTACTATAGGCGATGTGTACTATAGGCGGTGTGTACTATAGGCGGTGTGTACTGGAGGTGGCGTGTACTATAAGTGGTGTGTACTATAGGCGATGTGTACTATAGGCGGTGTGTGCTGTAGGTGGCGTGTACTATAAGTGGTGTGTACTATAGGCGGTGTGTGCTGTAGGTGGCGTGTACTATAGGCGGTGTGTACTATAGGCGATGTGTACTATAGGCGGTGTGTACTATAGGCGGTGTGTACTGTAGGTGGTGTGTACTATAAGCGGTGTGTACTATAGGCGGTGTGTACTATAGGCGGTGTGTACTATAGGCGGTGTGTGCTGTAGGTGGCGTGTACTATAGGCGGTGTGTACTATAGACGGTGTGTGCTGTAGGTGGCATGTACTATAGGCGGTGTGTACTATAGGCGGCGTGTACTGTAGGCGGCGTGTACTATAGGTGGTGTGTACTATAAGCAGTGTGTACTATAGGTGGTGTGTACTGTAGGCGGCGTGTACTGTAGGTGGTGTGTACTATAAGCAGTGTGTACTATAGGTGGTGTGTACTGTAGGCGGCGTGTACTGTAGGCGGTGTGTGCTGTAGGTGGCGTGTACTATAGGCGGTGTGTGCTGTAGGTGGCGTGTACTATAGGTGGTGTGTACTATAGGCGGTGTGTGCTGTAGGTGGCGTGTACTGTAGGCGGTGTGTGCTGTAGGTGGCGTGTACTATAGGCGGTGTGTGCTGTAGGTGGCGTGTACTATAGGTGGTGTGTACTATAGGCGGTGTGTGCTGTAGGTGGCGTGTACTATAGGCGGCGTGTACTATAGGCGGTGTGTACTATAGGCGGTGTGTACTATAGGCGGTGTGTGCTGTAGGTGGCGTGTACTATAGGCGGTGTGTGCTGTAGGTGGCGTGTACTATAGGCGGTGTGTACTATAGGCGGTGTGTACTATAGGCGGTGTGTGCTGTAGGCGATGTGTACTATAGGCGGTGTGTGCTGTAGGTGGCGTGTACTATAGGCGGTGTGTACTGTAGGTGGCGTGTACTATAGGCGGTGTGTGCTGTAGGTGGCGTGTACTATAGGCGGTGTGTACTATAGGCGGTGTGTGCTGTAGGTGGCGTGTACTATAGGCGGCGTGTACTATAGGCGGCGTGTACTATAGGCGGTGTGTGCTGTAGGTGGCGTGTACTATAGGCGGTGTGTACTATTGGCGGTGTGTGCTGTAGGTGGCGTGTACTATAGGCGGCGTGTACTATAGGCGGTGTGTACTGTAGGTGGCGTGTACTATAGGCGGTGTGTACTATAGGCGGTGTGTGCTGTAGGTGGCGTGTACTATAGGCGGTGTGTGCTGTAGGTGGTGTGTACTATAGGCGGTGTGTACTGTAGGTGGTGTGTACTATAGGCGGTGTGTGCTGTAGGTGGCGTGTACTATAGGGGGTGTGTACTATAGGCGGTGTGTGCTGTAGGTGGCGTGTACTATAGGGGGTGTGTACTATAGGCGGTGTGTGCTGTAGGTGGCGTGTACTATAGGCGGCGTGTACTGTAGGTGGTATGTCCTGTGCTGTGCTGTGGGACTGATTGCCTGCAGTGCAGGGCTAAATGAAAGACAGACGCTGGTTCTCCTGCAGGGCTGCGTGTGCTGCTGCTGTCAGGCTGTTCCTGGGTGGCCGTGTCGGCTCTCTGCACCTCCAGCTGTCCTCTGCTGCGCAGCCTGGACGTGCAGTGGGTGGAGGGACTGAAGGACCCCCAGATCAGAGATCTGCTTTCCCCTCCTACCGATAACAGGCCAGGTAAGAGAACTCCACCCGGTTTGTAAAACGACCCTGCCGAAACCTGTTAGGCGCCGACACTTTTTTTTAATGTTGTTTAATGAAAATAACAATGACAAAATACTCTTATTATTGTTGTTGTTGTTGTTGTTATTGTTGTTGTTTTTGGTATTATTGTTGTTGCTGGTGCTGTTGTTACTGTCATAGTCTCTTTTAAACACAATGGTAGAAGGAAAGTATCTTGTTTGGGGTTTTTTTTTGTTTGTTTGTTTGCTTGCTTGTTTTTTAAACAACACAACTGTTAGACACAGTCATCTTCCTAAGCAATTAGAAACAGGCAGTGCGCCCCTGGTGGAGGTTTAGTGTATAGCAGCATAATGGTGAGGCTGTGATAAAGTGATTAGTGATGCTGAGTGACTCGGTGCGGCTCCTGCCTGCACACACAGGTCAGACAGACAGCAGGAGTAAACTGCGTAATGTGGTGGACCTGCGCCTGGCCGGACTGGACATCACAGACACCTCCCTGCGCCTCCTTATCACATACATGCCAATGCTGACCCGTCTAGACCTGAGTTACTGTAACCACATCACCGACCAATCAGTCAACATCCTCACCGCAGCCGGCACCTCCACACGGGACTCGCTCACCGAGATCAACCTGTCAGGTGAGCGCTGACCCGACTCCCCCTGACCACACACACACACACACACACACACCACCTACCCCTCACTCACCTCATTAACACTGACATAGTCACAGCTCAGGAGCCGGTTGGTCAAAGTGAAAAGCTGAAATCTGAAATCCCATAGAGTTTATGTAGATGCCATGAACGCTGTGGGATGCCTCATCATTGATTTCCTAAAGAAGCTGTGCTCTGCTGGACCCCTGTTTGTAGCCAGGGCAGTGGCAGTGGAAACAGCATCATTAAGACACTATGTAAAACCCTCGTCATATGGTCAGTCCAAAATGATACTCGAGATTTTAAAATGTTAAAAAGAAAAAGAAAGGAGAGAGAGGAAATCGTTAATACTGGTTTTACGGAATAGCAAGATTTAAAAAATTGAGAACTTGATTACAAGAACCTAAATGTGTGCCTTCCATTCCCTTTTAAGATGACAAATTATTGCAGGACTGAAGTGGTTTGGTTTCAGAAAAGTAGACCTTCATCTAAGACGTTAAGCCTTTTTGAAAATCATTATTCCTTCCTGTGATGATACTCTCTCTCTCTCTCTCTCTCTCTCTCTCTCTCTCTCTCTCTCTCTCTCTCTCTCTCTCTCTCTCTCTCTCTCTCTCTCTCTCTCTCTCTCCGCAGTTTGCAACAGGGTGACGGACCAGTCGCTGTCGTACTTCAAACGCTGCGCGAGCATTTGTCTCATAGACTTGCGCTACTGTAAGCAGGTGACCAAGGAAGGCTGCGAACAGTTCGTAGCCGAGATGTCTGTTAGCGTCCAGTTCGAGCTGCTGGAGGAGAAACTGCTACGCAAAGTGAGCTAGTACACGGAATACCAGCAATGCACTGCCAAGAATGACTGCTTTCGTAAAATATCGCACGGTACTCACGTCTCCGACACGGCCCTGTTCAACATTCAACGTCGAAAATATCAGGCAGTGAACCGCATGACGTAGGACTTTGGGAGACACATTGTTCCACAGAGTGACAGACTGCTCTTTGAAAAATTACATCGCCACTTTTTTTTTCTAATAGATGCCACGTCCCTACAAAAATATCCAGTTTCATCCACATTAGCCTACTTCGTGAATATTCTTCAACTTCTAATTCCTAACGTCATAATATCCTCTTTCTTATTTCGTTGTTTCTCGAATTTCTAAATTCGTATGTCAGTTTGAAACATTCGGGGAAGGTGTTTTCTGGCCCAGTGGAGACATTGAAATGCATGTTTTTTTTTCCTAATCTGGTTTTTACAAGATATTTCCACACTAATATCAGTTTGTTAAATAGCCAGTCAGTGTTTTGACAGATCACGAACGCGGTTTGTCCTTTATTTTATTCTCGTTTTGTGAGAAAACACGTTGTAAACGTATGTACAGTTTTATCCTGTTACGATGCAAGCATCATGCAGAAATATTTTTGTACCAGAAGAGCTCTCCCGCTTTACGTGCAGTATTGAATGCACTCCTCTATAACGACTTGATTGACACTATTCAATCGGTATAACTTTTTTTGTCGATGTTGTTGTTGTTGTTGTTTGGAGATATAGATTTATGCCAATAGTAGCCTATCCCATCTCTGTGCAGGTGTTTTCCAATGTGTTAATTTATGGCGACCACCTGATGAGAGTATTCCAAGTCGTCATCCGGGTACTCGATCTTTTTCCACGACTGCGTTGCTCCGATTTCTTTGATGTGTATTCTGTATATCTTGAAGACAAGTATTTGCACTGTTGACATGAATAAATACAGTTATTTTTTCCAAACTGTGTCGGACAGTTTTCATTCGAGGGAGCGTATCCACACGCGTAAGAGATGAAAATACATTATTCTTACCAAATCTGTGCAGACTCAAATAGACACAAATTCAATTTCTCTGGTGACTGGTGTTCCGAGAGAAAAAAACTAGTATAAAATGCAGTCTCCTACAAACAGGCTTGCCTGTGCGAAATGGAACCGTTTGCAAACTAATGAACAAACCGACACAGATTGCAGGCAAGGAGAAAGCTACGTGAAAGGCCTTCTTTATAAGGGGTTTCCCTGACGCTGAGTTTGGGTGTGAGGAACCATGGAGTGGCAACGTTTTAACTCTTCTCAGCTCAAATATCTATAATTCATGTATCGTTTAACCTCCGTCAGTGTTATTTAAATATGGCCGATAAAAACTCAAAACTAGATTTGGGTGAATTTCTGACGGTTGTGCCGAAAAGCGGTGAAATAGGTGTATGTTCATATCAAATGAAGTATAAAACTATCAAGTTTCGGTACGTAACCAGCAGAGGGCGTAGGTTTCCACTCAGATAACATCAAACACCACAGGTTTAGGCGTCCTTGTTTTTTGGTTTGGTCATCATTAAGAGACATTCGTAGTCGTTACACCCTCTCCCGGTAACATATAAGATTAAACATTTGAAGGTGTTCGAAAGCACTAAAAGAGATTAGACCCATTTAATATGTTTGTCATGATAATATGCACAGGCGTCAGGGTGTTTGGGTTGTCCAGTGGGGGAGAAAAGTTCTCCCACACAGATGTCCTTATGCCAGGATGCTGATTTTACGGAAACTTTCCAGTCCTACGAACTGATCTCTGTCGAAGAATTTACAATCCCCGTCTCGGGTTTAAGATCTAAGAGATGAAGGAGAAAAGCGGTTGACAGTTTAAGGTACAACGTTTTATTAAATTTATTAAATCATCTTTTTTTTTTCTTTAATTACCAAAATAAAAAGTTCAACATTCCGAAGTACAAAGACCAGACCACCTCCCAAAACATTTTTTTTTCTCTTGTCGTTTTCTTGTTCGTATTTCATTTGGAGAAGGTCGGGCCATCCACTACCTGGTCAGTGATATCAGCTACCTACAGGAGACATCCTTTAGAAATAGCAGCATTGTAAACAGACATATATATATATATATATATATATATATATATATATATATATATATATATACGCACAGTGTCAGTGGAGCTAGACGTGGAAAAGTCTCGTTTCATTTTGGGTTCGCAGCGGGGGAAAGGAGAGACATGTTGAGAATGAGTGAAAGGACTGAGGCGACAGTCAGCACTTTCTCTGTTTTTACGGTTCCGATCGATGGGCTGCCACGTCAATTCGATACACATTTTGTCTTAGAGTTTCTGTGACACAAGACAACCTCTGAAACTTTCAAAGTAAATAATAATAATAAAAGAAAAAAAAAAATATATATATATATTCATTTATCCTTTATGTTCATATCCCGTCACAAATATATAAAAAATTCTAGGCAGATCAATGTAAAAAGATGACTTGATCTTCTAACTGATGTTGGTCTATGCAGTAGGACAGGCAGGATCATTGTATGAGATAGATCTGAGACTATTTCTGTGAGGAAGAGAAAATTAACTACAGAATGAGGTCACACTCTCCTTATAATTTATCTCGGGGGGGAAAAAAAATGTGAAGAATATCAAAAAACACATCCACAAAAAAAGAGCGTAACTTTCTAACACAGGGCGGGAAAACTCTTATTTATATATGTATATATATATAATTACTTGTAGCACCGATTATGAAAGATTTTTGAACACGGAACACACATGATGAAGAGCAAAACACAACTCAACATATTAAAAGTTGAGCGAATGTGGTGGTATTGCTTATGCTCAGAAGAGACAAAATGTAAAAATGTGGTTATTACATGTTTTAGACAAAAGGTAAGAGAAAACAAGTGGATTTGGTTATCGTGGCCAGTAAAGCGCGGCCGTTCGGTTCGGTTCGGTTCGGTTCCGCTTCGCCAAACGAGCTCGTCCCGTTTCCAAATCCAGCGGAGACCGGTCGGACTGATTCCGCAGCCCAGGCTCCGGCAGACGATGCGTTCCAACGAAGCCGTGGCTGAAGGTGTGGAGGTCCGCGGCTACATCACGACGGGCGCTGCTGCAGCAGAGTCGCCGGACAGGAAGTCCGTCACTCTCCATCGTGAAAAGAAGTCGCGTGTGAAACGCGATGACTGTGAACGTCATGTCCTCCGATGCTACCTGTGATGAATGTACTGTAGAAACCTCTACTTGCTGGTGGGTCTTTTGGTTCGTTGTACCGATAGCGGTTTGGCCGCGGTCACTAACGTGTTAATGATGACCGTGGAGACTAAACCAGAGGCCAGACACTGGGAAATTTCCGCACATCCCTAATTTGGCACCTAAATCCGCCTCACTGTGTGGAGCGTTACCAGGACTTCTCTGTTGCTACGGTGACGGGCATTTTTCATGGAAACTTGATTCGGGTTTTTCTCTGAGATCCACGATCTGCACACACCTAAACATTTCCTCTCGCTCTTTGATATTGCACATATTATAATGAGACATTTCCAACGTTTCCAGGAATGCAAACCATACTGACTCCATCAGAAAAACGTCCATATATCTATATCTATATATATTCTATTTCCTAAATCCATATTCCCTGGCTTGTTCTGATTGGGGCCGTGTTAGGGCAGCATTAAGGAAAGGGAGCAAAGCGAATGTTGAATTCTAAGCGTCTGAAAACAGGGAAGTAGAGTTCGGAATCCTCGCCACACAGAGGGACGGCGGGGGGAGGTGGGGGGGGCAGTGATTCTGTGGCCCCTGACTCTCCAGCAGGGGGAGCGTCTGTGTGTGTGTGTGTGTGAGAGTGTGTGTTAGAGAGAAGAGAGACCTTAGGACTTGAAGACGTGCACGGCCCTGATGACGTACTGTCTGCAGATGGGACATTCGTTCATGCGTTTTCCACACTTAGTGCACGTGACCATGTGCCCGCACTCCAGCAGCACACAGTCGATTACTGCATCCATGCAGATCCTGCACAGGTTCTCATCCACGCAGCTCAGCTGCGCCTTCACGCCGTCTGCACGACAAAACACACACACACACACACACAAGTTAACAGAGCCAGAGTAATTCTTCTTTTTACCCTTTCTCTCATCTGTCTCGACTCAACGTAACTGCTATACAATATCTGTCCCAACTCAATGTAACTGCTATACTGCATCTGTCTCAACTCAACGTAACTGCTATACCACATCTGTCTCAACTCAACGTAACTGCTATACCACATCTGTCTCAACTCAACGTAACTGCTATACCACATCTGTCTAAACTCAATGTAACTGCTATACAACATCTGTCTCAACTCAACGTAACTGCTATACCACATCTGTCTCAACTCAACGTAACTGCTATACCACATCTGTCTCAACTCAACATAACTGCTATACCACATCTGTCTCAACTCAACATAACTGCTATACCACATCTGTCTCAACTCAACGTAACTGCTATACCACATCTGTCTCGACTCAATGTAACTGCTATACAACATCTGTCTAAACTCAACGTAACTGCTATACCACATCTGTCTCAACTCAACGTAACTGCTATACCACATCTGTCTAAACTCAATGTAACTGCTATACAACATCTGTCTAAACTCAATGTAACTGCTATACCACATCTGTCTAAACTCAATGTAACTGCTATACCACATCTGTCTCAACTCAATGTAACTGCTATACCACATCTGTCTAAACTCAACGTAACTGCTATACCACATCTGTCTCAACTCAGCGTAACTGCTATACCACATCTGTCTCAACTCAATGTAACTGCTATACCACATCTGTCTAAACTCAATGTAACTGCTATACCACATCTGTCTCAACTCAACGTAACTGCTATACCACATCTGTCTAAACTCAATGTAACTGCTATACCACATCTGTCTCAACTCAATGTAACTGCTATACAACATCTGTCTCAACTCAACGTAACTGCTATACAACATCTGTCTCAACTCAACGTAACTGCTATACCACATCTGTCTAAACTCAACGTAACTGCTATACCACATCTGTCTAAACTCAACGTAACTGCTATACAACATCTGTCTCAACTCAACGTAACTGCTATACAACATCTGTCTAAACTCAACGTAACTGCTATACCACATCTGTCTAAACTCAACGTAACTGCTATACCACATCTGTCTCAACTCAACGTAACTGCTATACAACATCTGTCTAAACTCAACGTAACTGCTATACCACATCTGTCTAAACTCAATGTAACTGCTATACCACATCTGTCTAAACTCAATGTAACTGCTATACCACATCTGTCTCAACTCAACGTAACTGCTATACAACATCTGTCTCAACTCAACGTAACTGCTATACCACATCTGTCTCGACTCAACGTAACTGCTATACCACATCTGCGGTAAAAGGTCCCCTGAGGAAAAAAATAAGAACAGGCTTTTGATAATTCATCGAGCCTAAAACTGTTTTTCATTGTTCTGCCATTATAATCCTCAGGGCCAAAACAAAAAACAAACCCAAAACACTTTTGAAGCTTTTGTGTCTTCATTAGTCTAAACTGAATAATTAATGTAAAATACATTTTTGCACATGGTGCAAAACCACAAAAGCTAGTTAATACCACAGAGATCTACCACATCTGACTCTCTTCCAAAAACCCACTTAGGGAATTGCAGTGAAACATGAAACGGAAAACTGTGTGTCTTATGACATCTGGCCAAGTTAACTACGCTGACAATGAGATTGTCTTATTAAAACAATATGACAGGCCATAAAAGAGAAACAAGATGAATGACAAAACCGAACACATACACTGTCAAACACGAATGAGATGACCCGACCGAAAAATGCAAGCACTTATAACGAAATGACACTTTGACAACACGGAGGAACCCTCAACTCCCAGCATGCACGGCGGAGGCTCGGTGATGTCATGCAAGCATCAGTCGGTCAGATGT
>NC_044497.1:56410825-56440825 GCF_902362185.1 Chanos chanos
ATCTATTTCTGGGGCTGTTGACCTGGCTGTTTACTTGTTTCCCTGGCTGTTTACCTGTGCATTTCCCTGGCTGTTTATCTGTTTGCCTGGTTGTTTACTTGGCTGTTTACCTGTGCATTTACCTGGCGGTTTACCTGTGCATCTGCCTGGCTGTGTACCTGGCGGTTTACCTGTGCATCCGCCTGGCTGTGTAACTGTGCATCTACCTGGCTGTTTACCTGTGCATTTCCCTGGCTGTTTACCTGGCTGGTTACCTGGCTGGTTACCTGACCGTTTACCTGTTTACCTGGCTGTTTACCTGGCTGCTGGTTCCCGAGCTGTCGCTCTGGCTGAGTTCTTCTCCCTGAGAGACTGTGACGGACAGCGCGGACTGCTGGGAGGCGGAGCGCGCTGTGGGCGGGGCGGTCGGGGCGAAGAGAGAGCGCGGGTGCGAGTGCAAACTGTCTGTGTCGGCCCCCTCTTCCCCTTCCTCCTCCTCGTCTTCCTCGTCCAGTCCGCCCTCCAGCTCGGCTCCCAGGTGACACAGGACCAGGTCCACCAGGTCCTCCTTCTCCCGACACGTGTCTGTGGGGATGTTCCGCAGCGTCAGGTACTGCCGCAGGTCCTTGACGCGCAGCCGCATCAGCTGCGGCCGCTGGAAGGCGGTTCCCCACAGCAGGTGACAGGTGGCACAACGCCGCAGGTTCTCCTGCAGCACTGAGCACAGCGAGCAGAAACTCTTCTTACAATCAGAGCAAATGTGCTGGGAGAGAGAGAGAGAGAGAGAGAGAGAGAGAGAGAGAGAGAGAGAGAGAGAGAGACAGAGAGAGAGAGAGAGAGAGAGAGAGAGACAGAGAGAGAGAGAGAGAGAGAGAGAAAGAGAGAGAGAGAGAGAGAAAGAGAGAGAGAGAGAGAGAGAGAGAGACAGAGAGAGAGAGAGAGAGAGAGAGACAGAGAGACAGAGAGAGAGAGAGAGAGAAAGAGACAGGGGGGTTGAGTTAAAAGGATTACACTGGAGGAACTGGAGAAAAACACAAGAAAGCAAGTTTATGTTTAGTTTTTTTTCTGCGCTGTAAACACTCATGAGAAGGCTTCCACTTCAGTATTCCAGCAGCTCGTTAACTCAGCTGGTGAACTGACTGATTTTATCATTCTGAGCGGTGTAATCATCCTGAGAGCTTTTTAAAAAAACAGCTGACAAATCAGCTGTGCTCTCTGAACCCTGACCATGTCTGTCCAATCCAAACGCTCCTCTCTCTCCTGTGTCCAATCCAAACGCTTCTCTCTCTCTGTCTCTCTCTCCTGTGTCCAATCCAAATGCTTCCTCTCTCTCTGTCTCTCTCTCCTGTGTCCAATCCAAACTCTTTCTCTCTCTCTGTCTCTCTCTCCTGTGTCCAATCCAAACGCTTCCTCTCTCTCTGTCTCTCTCTCCTGTGTCCAATCCAAACGCTTCTCTCTCTCTGTCTCTCTCTCCTGTGTCCAATCCAAATGCTCCTCTCTCTCTCTGTCTCTCTCTCCTGTGTCCAATCCAAACGCTTCCTCTCTCTCTGTCTCTCTCTCCTGTGTCCAATCCAAACGATTCCTCTCTCTCTGTCTCTCTCTGTCTTGTGTCCAATCCAAATGATTCCTCTCTCTCTGGCTGAGCCAGACTGTCTCTATGGCCTGTGCTTACATAAAGGCAGGCACACAGTCTCATCTCTGAGTGATACTGACTGTAATTGGGAATATGGTCTAACAGACAGGATTGCTTTGGCTGAACAGCCTGGCCTACTTTGCCTCTGAAGATATGCAAAAAAAAAAAGGCTGTAGGTTTTGAGAAGCCTGAAAGTTCAGGGAGAGCAATTCCCAATCCTCACGCCTGATGGATGTGTGCTTCACTCAGCACGCTCCCTGGACTCACCAGGGTCACAATGTTGATGTGCGTGTGTGTGTGAGTGTGTGAGTGTGTGTCTGTGTGTGTCTGTATGTGTTTGTGTGTGTGTGTGTGTGTGTGTGTGTTTGTGTGTGTGTGTCTGTATGTGTGTGTGTGTGTGTCTGTATGTGTTTGTGTGTGTGTGTCTGTATGTGTGTGTGTGTGTCTGTATGTGTTTGTGTGTGTGTGTGTTTGTGTGTGTGTCTGAGGACTGTAGACAGTCTTGTGGAATACGTGAGTGAGGCCTGAAAACATCTCAGTCAACACAGTTCCCACCCGTTCTTTCATCTCTCTGTCTGTCTGCCAGTGCCGAGACAGCATGCCAGACACACACACACACACACACACACACACACACACCACATGCGCACACATACACACATATACTCACACACACAGACAAACACACGTGTGCGCACACACACGCATACATGCACACACCAACACAGATGGAATGACGCGCAAAGACACACATCCACAAACACACACACATAAGGCGCTTTCGCACCGAACAGTTCTAGGGTCTAATTTGATAGGAACTACCCTCTGTGGAGTTTCCCCTAGAACTACATTCGTTCTAGGGCCTTTTTTCTGTTTACTTTCGCACCGCCAGTAGGAACGCTGAAGTGACGTAAGCCGGCCGACGGTATAGCAGCTAAGAGCTGTTGTTTACGACTAACCAGGAAAGCTGCACATTTTGAAGTACAAATTTAATGACTTTTAAGACCTTTTAAATACCTCCAAAAGGAAAAAAAGAACCATTACTGCGGCAAAAGAAATCGACAAACTAGACTACAGTATACGCAATGAGTTTTACTGAATTTGAATGACAGAAATATTGATTGCACATTTGATAACCTATAACTGCCTTCTCATTAACGAAAATAAAACTGTATGGTGATAGACCCAGTCCAATGGAAAAAATAATTTCCCAATGCATTTATGCATTTACCACTGCAGTAACAGTGAATGACTCGATGGGCATAGTACTTTTCGGGTGCTAGCATAGTGCTTGTGCCTCACCCTTGCTCGCGGCATCGTGTTTTTTTTTCCCCGCCGCAGCCCTAAAATCGTAAGCTGGATAAACACATTCTTATTTTAGGTTAAAATGCGGATCACAGCCACACAAGCGGACACACAAGCACCTACCGAAGCGGAGTGTACGCTACCTCTTCAATGTACAAATATACATTGGACGTTGCAAAATGGTCATTGTTGGGGGATATAAAATACCGGTAAAATAAAACATAAAAACTATGTGCCCCCTCTTACAATTCCAGACATTTTGAGACATGAATATCAAAAGCTAAATGAAATACGTTCTAAGACTTTATATTTTGCACGGATCTTTAAAAATGGCGGTTGCAATCATCGTATACCTGCGTCTGGACCAATGGCTGTACACCTACGTCACAAGGTTCCTATTGTGCTGCAAAAGTACCTACCCTGGAGTAGGGGCTAAAAAAGCCCCTCAAAACGGCGTTCTTAGAACTAAAATCGTTCTAAGTTCCTGCGGTGCGAACACGCCAAAAAGGGGGTACTTTCTCCAACAGTTCTAAGAACTATGAAAAGTTCCTCCGGTGCGAAAGGGCCTATACACAACACACACACCACAAACATTCGCACAAACACAGGTAGGTGAGTGCTACAAGTAAAAAATGCAACTGATCCCAAGGCTCTTGTTCTGAGGCTCTTAAATCCCTCTTTTAACTTGTGGCTTTTTCTCCCTAAAATCTGTGTTTAGTCTTTGACCCAGGCCTGATCCCAAATTCAGAGTGTTTTTTTTTCTTTTTTACACTTTCTAAATTCCTGTGCCAAATCACAAGAGTGTTCTGAAAGTGTAATTAACTTTGTCCTTTCAGAAATTACAAACATCTTTCTCCAAAAGCGGCCACAATCAATAATTCAACCCCCCAGAACCAAAGGACGACGCGGTTTCATTTTTTAATCATCAGCCTTACATAATACTGCCCCCCCCCCCCCCCCGTCTGGGTGAGAGGTGTCGCCGTACCTTCCGTCTGAAGACGGAGAAGGCCAGTCCACAGGCTTTGCACGCAAGGCCTGCGCTCCCTGAGGTGGTGGAGCTGTTCATGGGGGGGTAGGTGGGGGGGTAGGTGGAGTAACTGGGGGCAAAGCGGAATGGCCCGGCCCCCGCCCCAAAGCCGGGCTGCTGACTCCGCACCGCGCCCGTTCCCATGACCTCATTCAGAAGCCCACAGCATGACGCCCACATGGAGGAGGCGCCCGCCTGTCAAAGGAAGAGAGAGAGAGAGAGAGAGAGAGAGGGAGAGAGAGGGAGAGAGAGGGAGAGAGAGAGAGAGAGACAGAGAGAGAGAGAGAGAGAGAGAGACAGAGAGAGAGAGAGAGAGAGAGAGAGAGAGAGAGAGAGAGAGAGAGACAGAGAGAGAGAGAGAGAGAGAGAGAGACAGAGAGAGAGAGAGAGACAGAGAGAGAGAGAGAGAGAGAGAGAGAGAGAGAGAGAGAGAGACAGAGAGAGAGAGAGAGAGAGAGAGAGAGAGAGAGACAGAGAGAGAGAGAGAGAGAGGGAGAGAGAGTGAGAGAGTCTGTATAGTTGTGTTCACCTCTAAAGTTGTAACAGTCATATTACAGGTATGAGGATGATGGCACACACACACACACACACACACACACACACACACACACACACACACACACACACACAATACAAAACAATAATGTGAGGACTGTTTTGATTCAGAGATGGAAACAAAACACATTTAAAAATCCAACAAGATCAGTATTCATATAATATTGGTTCATATCACACACACACACACACAGAAACACACACACACACAGAAGCACACACACACAGAAACACACACACACACACACAAAATGGATTATTGACATAGTAGCCATCTCCTGTATAATTTTCTCCTCCAAAGAGCACAGCAGTACTGTGGAGTATAATATAGTTCAATGTGTTTATATATGACTCTTTAATGTCATAAGTGCTTCCAGAGAAACAACATCCTCATCAGATAGATGCATAGATAGATGGATAGATAGATGGATAGAGAGAGAGAGAGAGAGAGAGAGAGAGAGAGAGAGAGAGAGAGAGAGAGAGAGAGAGGGCCAGACTGTGACTTGACTAATGCTCTGTCATCAGAGAGCTACCACAAAGTGAGGAAGAGTTTTACATAACAACAAAATGGAAACAGGAAACAGAACATCAAAATTCAAATGAGAACAGAAGGAAATAAAATTTTAACAAAACCCACTGACCAACAAACAAACAAACTACACTTTCTCAAACGGACATACGCAGACAGATCGAGAGAGAGAGAGACAGAGAGAGAGAGAGATAGAGAGAGACAGAGAGGGAGAGACAGAGAGAGACAGAGAGAGAGAGAGAGATAAAGAGAAAGAGAGGGATAGAGAGAGAGAGCGATAGAGAGATAGAGAGAGAGAGAGAGAGAGAGAGAGAGAAAACTGAGTGATGCCTGACTTTGAGCTGGGGTTTTTAAAGGCTAACGCTTCACATTTCGGAAGAAGTCACTAGGGATTTATTTGTATCAAACTCCTCCGTTTACAATAAAGAGCCCAGTTTAATACCACCACTGGGATACTGAGGTTCACACACAACAAACGCAAAAGCCTCTGATGTGTGAAACAGAGCGGGAAATCCCTCCAACAAGAATCTATCTTCAAATCTGCTCTTCGTGTCAGCATGGGTGACTTTTCTGAGGACGAATCAGGGGCCAGAGAAGACGGACGGTCATGCCGTGCCCGGTCCATAGCATCAATATGAATGTTTCTTTGTGCTGACCAAGCCAGAAAAAGCCAACGCTCGAATGTTCAAAAAAAAAAACTGACCTAAGGTGGCGTGGTCTCCATGAACAGCCTCTTAACAGCATAAGGATGTTCTCAGAGGAGGAGTAAGAGAGGAGGAGGAGGTGGAGGAATGGAGGAGGCAGAGAGAGAGAGAGAGAGAGAGAGAGAGAGAGAGAGAGAGAGAGAGAGAGAGAGAGAGAGAGAATATATCCTCTGTTCCTGGGTGGGGGGTGGGATCAATGCTAGTACTGAGGGCATTGGCCTCTGTGGTTCAGAGCCCTGTTAATAATGACATTCTGCACTGTGCAGTTCAGCTGGGCTGCTTCCTCCATGTGCTCTCTCTCTCTCTCTCTCTAAGTCAATTAAATTTAGACGGCTTCACTAGCATGGCTGTCCCTTTACAACAACGCAGAAAGCATTAAAAAAAAGAAAAAGAAAAAGAAAAAGAAAAGAAAAGAAAACAGTGATAATAACCATAAAGCAGAAAAGAGGAGAAACAGGAAACAGTAACAGATAACAAACCAGTTAAAACACCCCCCCCCCCTCTCTCTCTCTGTCAGTCACGCTCTCAGCCCTATGAGGTCTAAAGCTCGTGCGCCGGACTCACCCTGCAGCAGGCCTGCTTAAGCACTTACATAATGCAAAGCTTCTCCGCTGTACGCGGCTGAGCGTGGACCGGCGGCACGGCCTCGCGCTGACGGCAGGACTGATGGGAAACCTCTAACCTTCTGCTGTCAGCCGTTAAGACCGTTACAGACAGTAGCTGTGGAAACCCTGAGTAAAGAGACTTCGACTCCTTTTTGTGTGCTACACTTTGCCTTTGATACCGTACACTTAACGTATTTCTACAAATCCTCATCTTCGTATCTTCCTTAATCTCCGTATGTTCTTTTTTTGCCAACTTGTCTCCCTCCTACAGACAACGGGCCACGCAGGTAAACTAAAGAGGACTAAATAAATAAATAAACAAATAAGTAAGTTAGTAAATAAATAAGTAAGTAAAATAAAAACGCAACGACACTGCTGCAGTACCAACACTTGGCGAGGAAAAGAGGTTAGAGCCCAGACCTCTCCCGTCGTGTTTACAGCCTTTGGAGTGTCACGGCCGTGCTGAACAGCATGTGCTACAGCATAAGGTTCACTGATGATGCAGCTCGCGGACAGCTGGCCGCGTGCCAGCTGCGCGGATTTTTTCCCCCCTGTGCCCCTTATTAGCGCCGTTGCTACTACTGTGAGTAAAGGATGTCCAGGTATAGGAACAACAACAACAACGACAACAACAACAACAACAACAAAATACACTTTTATAGTACTATTATTTTCAGGTTGTGCCGCATAAATTTGTGTCGGTACAGTGTGTTCTTCCTTGCTCGTTAACGCCACGGAATCAAGAAAGCTTCTTTCCTATCTATGTAGCGTTGCCTCCCCGTCGTTCTGAAGTATTTAATGGGCTAGCAGATGACAAGTGAGCCAGTTCAACTAACAACCTCCACATTTTGTGGTGCCCAGTGCGCCCAACGACCCTTTTCCTCAGTACCCGTCTCGTGACAGCGCTCTGACTAAAGGCGGAAAGTCACGCGAGGGAAACTAGGCGGCTCGCGGCCGGAGAACTGGGCTTTACATCAAATGGGTCCATTCACACACGGAGCGTTAATTGGCAGTCCGCTCAGCCCATTTCACTTCTGTGCCGTGGTATGGGTTTTTCAGTGCACCTCAATACCCACTTGTTGATAGAAGGCCTTCAAATTGCGATAAGCGGCATGCTAAGCTCTGTGCTGTCAGTTGACCTAAATCTTCAACAAATTTTCCAATTATCTTGTGATTTGACAGGTGAGCTTGTTTTTTTTTTTGTTTGTTTGTTTGGGAATCTGTCAGTGCCTCAATCCAGATGCGACTTCCGTCACACTGCGACACCTGCCATCTTGCTGGCAGATTCCAGCATCTTCTCTTCGCTGAGTGGAGTTCAGGAAGCAGCCCCTTGATTGACTAAAGTTCATTCTGAGTGCAGCTTTCCCATTTGACAAGAAAACAAGGGTTTGTGCTGCAGGGAGTATCATCCATTTTCCTCAGTTTCAATGGCCCTGATCACAGAGAGGAGCATTACTGCACTGCTCTCAGTAATGCTGATGGAGACTCTGTGTGTGTGTGCGTGTGTGTCTGTGTGTGCGCGTGTGTCTGTGTGTCTTCCACTAATAAAAGTGATTTGGATCTAGATTTGCTTTTTTCTCTATGCAATAAGACTCCTCCTGATTTTAAGATAATGTCCTGATATTAAATATAAATGATTGACGTTTCTAATAACCGTGTTCTTCTGATTCCTAAGAACCCACCACCTAAACTCCTTCTGTTTCAAACAGTCTGCGGCGTGTGGTTCAGCGTTAAACATTTCAGAGTCTCTGTGGCTGGGCGTGGGTATTGGTTTTCAGTCAGGATCAGAGTGATGGTGTCTTTTGGTCTGGCTTAAGACAGTAGACTGATATGGGTCCTCTCAGCACAGGTCAGTGATGGCTTTACAACCACACACTCCATTTTCCGTCAGCCTTTCATACAGAATTTTCCAGAAGCCGCAGAGTCTCCCACAGGACGCCTCTGATTTTCTATCTGATATGAAAAGCTTTTCAAAATAAACCAGATTAGGTAATGCTTTTTGTTTATTTTAAACTCCATACGGTTTTAAGTATTTGGAAGGACACAGTGACCTTCCCTTCATGTTCACACACACACACACACACACACACACATATAAATATATATATGGAGTTCCAGCTTCCCTGTTGAACATATCCACTTTGAACATCGTGGAGATCTGAGGTAGCTACATGTGTTTCGGTGGAGAGTTTAAACACAGCGGGACTCTTACCATACACGGTAATGGGGACTGATACACGACTGACCAAATTTACAAGCTATGTTTACACAATCAGTAGCACACATTTTCACAACAGCATATCTCTCTGGTGACGTCATGGACGTAGTGAAAAATCTTTTTTTCTGAGCCAGACTCTTTTTTTTAAGTCCTCCAGCTAAAGCAAAACTCGTTAAACTGGACAGACAATCCGTTTAACACGACGGCGAAGTTTCATCACACAGCACTCCTGATCAGAGTTACGGATGCAGTGATAGCCAGTATTTATTTTTACTCGTTAAATTAACGGAAGATTAGACTATATTACCTGAAACAAAGATATAACAAGTTTTAACGGTTAAGACTCAGTAAACTGAACTAAACAGAAAGAAAGAAAGAAAGAAAGAAAGAAAGAAAGAAAAAGAAAGAAAGAAAGAAATACCGGCTCGGGTGTCAGTGTATAAGCCTGTTTAGTGTTCATGGTTTTAGGCTGTTTTGCGGTTAGACAGTCTAGCAGATCCGCAGCAAAGAATTTTTTCGCTGAGGAATCCGTAACGTCACATTTCTTAGAAGATGCCACCTCGATAAGCTGAAACAATTTATGTAATCACTCTGTTTATACAGTTGTCCGATGAATGACATCACAGCCAGCATCGCATCACCATCTTCATCATCCTCTTCATCATCGTCATCCTCACTGTCGTCGTCATCATGTCATGTCAGCAAAGCAACAGTTCCAATTTAATCTTTTACACTGCAACAAACGACCGACTAGTGCTGGTCTCCACTCATCCATTCATTCTTTCTCGGCCATTGACTGTCGCTTTGAGCAACCGTTGATCCCATTAGAGGAGATGAGCGCTTGGCTATGATCGCCACGACTTGCAAGACACCGTGTTAGTGTCTCCACTAAATGTACCAGGAATAAAACCTCCTTTAAGTAAAACATATGATCTCTGGCTCTATTAATATTGTCTCAGCGGCAAAAAGGCGATTTTCTGTCCTTGCAAATAGCTCCGCCGGCGAGAATTAACCGCCGCTGATGCTTAGTAGCAATGGTATCATTTATCAACAGAAAACAGCACAGTCACTAGGCTATTCGGAGACATCTGGTAAACAGAAAAAAAAAAAAATTTCTAGGGAGCTAATCGTAATCGACATAATAATTCGATACAAATAGCAATCATGTTACAAATAGCAGACTTGTAGCAATTAAAGTTGCGATTCCATGCAGCCGTCACCAGTTTAGGGGCAAAATATCGGTCAAAACAAAAGCGTAAGTTATTTTACACAATAAGCTTACCTTCATTGCAACTCCCGCCTGTGGAATTTGTCAAATAATCTTAAAATGATGACCATTGCAAGGACACAAGGAATCACTCCATTACGTCTTCGCTTTCAGTCACTCCCAGTGTATTTGTAGACACGAGCATAACGTAATGGACAAGCGCGGATCCACCAATCCCGAAATAATCTGATCTCTTGATATGTTTAGCAACCAATCGTCTTTTCGAGCCTCGCTGAGTGGGCGTGTCATGATGTTGGCATCAGGTAAACTGAGGACGGAAACCATACCAAATTTCAGTTATTCACTCTGTCTCATGTAGTAAATATTCCCTTACATTACGCTTCATTTTTGGTTTTATCGTCGTAAGTAATAGATAAACAATCAGGACACAACCTTTTGAGGGCGGAAGTCGAGAGAACCAGTGTCCTGTGATGTGACAGAGAGAACCAATCGTTTTTTTTCTGTAAAATTATGTAGTAAAAGAGCCAGTAGTTCTAGCAGATTCAGTCAGAAGTACTATATTAATTAAGTTGTGTATATAGGCATGACACGTTGCAAAGTTTAAGCAATAGAAACATAAACACTAACATAAACCACTCCTGAAATCCAACTGAAAATTAAATATATTGGATATTACACCAAAAGCATCTTTCAAAGAAAATAATGCTTTGAAAGAAATGTTGCAGGACAAGAAAACCTACATGGTGTGTTTTCTTTCTCTACAAGATTTGTCTCTGCACCGAGTAAAGTCTACAGACCCGGATTACAGTATGAATAGAACGGCTCCGTTTGAAATCATCAGTAAACCATGCCAGACCAGTGTTCTTTCTG
Organism: Chanos chanos; assembly: GCF_902362185.1. Classification (NCBI taxonomy): domain Eukaryota; kingdom Metazoa; phylum Chordata; class Actinopteri; order Gonorynchiformes; family Chanidae; genus Chanos; species Chanos chanos. The sequence continues at coordinate 56,421,479 of NC_044497.1, forward strand.
TCAATCACCGTTTTCAGTGCAAGAATGCACTAATGAGCTGCGTCATTCTGCCATCTAGTGGTAAAATGGGGGGCTGCTTGAAGTAAGCATATACCCCCGTTCTTTCCGATCATGGACTAATTAAATTTTAGGGTAAGGATTTGGATAGAGTGTGATTACATACCTTTGGGAGCTTGTATTTGTTTCATCAGGTGTTCTTATAGTATGACTTTAAAACAATATCTCCGGAGGCTCTACTCAGTTTAAAACAACTGAAATTCTGTCAGGCTTGTAAAGATCTGTAAGGATCTCGTCAGTTTTTTCCTGTTCAGAGCGGAATCCTGCAGAGATCCAGTAGGGTTTTTTTCTCGGAGTTATCCACAAGGCAGGCCTCAGTTTCAAAACGGTCACTGTTTAGCGCAAGCATGAATTTGGATGCAAATTCAAAGTCCGTCAAAAGCCACTGACATTTCGCTGAACTATTTTCATCGTACATTTGCAATTCTAAAAATGTAACAGAAAAGAGTTTTAGTGATGGCGTTATCACAGAACAGTAGTGTGAGAGGAATCAGTGTCTGGTCTGGAGATATGTATGCAGATGAATCCTTGACAACGTTATTTGCGATGCAAAGGGCTCGAGCGAGGGAGAAAGGGCTGCGCGAGGCTGATAGCAGGTGAGTGCATCACCATATTCCCCTCGCTCTCCCTGGAGACAGTGCTGTGCACAGCAATGCTGTCTCTCTCTCTCTCTCTCTCTCTCTCTCTCTCTCTCTCTCACACACACACACACACACACACACGCACACACAAGAGAAAAAGAGCACACACCATCAAAGCCACATACACTGAAACAGAAGGGCAGCAGATACAGTAGCACTGTGCCACCTTAAAGGCCATGACTAACACAGTGGAGCAAAGCAAACCAAAGAAATGTACACTGAAAAAAAAAATGTTACATCTACTTAATTTAATTGTGGAAAGTTTTTCCACGAAAATAAATCATGTTCCTTCAAAGTTTAGTAATTTTGTTGATCTAACAAAATTAAGACAGATTAAATGAATGTAATTTACTGTGGTAACTTCAGTTTAATGGGATCGCGTTAGATGAACTTGATTTATTTGAGTAGGTAGTTACTACAGCTGTCAGCGATCCAGTTTGAAAATGTGGATTTAGCAAATAAATCTAACCTAGCATAAACTCATCGATGACCGTTGATGGTCTACTTAGTCATGACAACCAGTGTTTACAGCACTCATTCATTTTCAAAGCCACTAGTCCTAGTTTTAGTTCGGGTAGTGGGGACCAGCGGTGCTAGAGCTGACCAGGAATTGAACACGAGATCTTCTTACCGAGAGGCGGCAGCGCTACCAACTGCGCCACCATGTAACTCACACACAACTTGTATTTTCACAAATCACAGAATAAATGGACACACATTTGACACGTTTCCATACAGCAGAATGAGGTACATCACACGCGGAAGTGGCACAAGCGCACAGTGGCATAAGGCATCAGTCATAAGTGGCTCAATCAATAAGCATGTAAATATAAACCTAATGACTCTTACCGTTTCTCTCCATGCAGTGTTTTTCGCACTGCAGTCTCCTCATGGTAGGGCCCTCCGTGAGACTCGGATAAACATAATTCATTCTAGTGCATTTTCCATGACTGATTTTAGTTGGTTTATTTATGGTCTTTCGACTATAACATTTCAAGTAATACATGGAAATACACGAATTCAAGTTGTTCCAACTTGATTTATGTGCTTTAAATATATAAATCACAAATTCAAGTTATTTCAACTACATTTATTTGCTTTAAATTTACAAATTTGCAAATTCAAGTTATTTCAGTTTGATTTGTTTGCTTTAAATATACAAACATCAGTTTTCTTTTTTTTTTTCTTTTTTTTTTTTTTGTTGAGTGTAGTGCCAAGCATTCGAAACCAGCAGGGGGACTGTGGAGAAGTGGGGAAGATTAGGGTTCCCAGTGGAGAACTGTGGGTTCCCACATAACAAATAAACACTATACAAGTGCCCTATACAAGCCGAATGTGGCCCTGCATTCAGCCCAGACCTGCAAAACGGATCTGGCCCCTTGTCTTCTTGCACAGCAGACCAGACCAATACCGTCAAGAGTCCGCTGCTCCACCGAAAATACAGTTAAGTCCAGCCCAGTTCTGTGAGTCCTGTTCAGATCTGACACGGGCTCTGTCAGTGAAGGAGTTTGGGTTTTCTCAGTACAGAGGCTTATAGTCCTGCATTGGGAGTTATGGTTGGGTATCAGTGTCTCTTCACATTTGTTGTGGCCTCTGTGCATCATTTACTTCCCACCCCAGAGTCAGCGAGACGACAACATTAGACATGTTACCATAGTAAAGCCGATCCTCTGTAAATGTAATGTCTAATGCTGACATGGCATAAAACATTATTTAGAAATGAGTCAGAAGAAGATCGTGAACACTGGAGCTAATGGTAAATATTATCCAAGAAATGTGTATGTTCAGTAAATCAGGAGAAATACAATCTACAAAGCGAGACCATTCAGAGTGAAACGCAGTGTATCCTGGGTATTTCCACGCAGCACTACAGAAACTAGTCTGTCGTCACTGACAGAAAAGTAAATTTATGGAAAAGGAATAGACTTGATTTTCTGCCTTTTTATTTGTTTGTTTGTTTGTTTTGGTTTTTTTATGATGAAGCAGATTGTTTTTCCACATCCCATTCCGCCCGGTTTGTCACGCTCTGCTGCCTGTCATGAGAGCGTGTTGAGAACACACTAGGCTGTCAGTCAGAAGTATAGAGGCTGCCTGTTTCACTGGTTTGGGACGCGGCAGACTGCCAGGCCCTGCAGTGTTGGTTTTATATAGAAATGTGTTGCCAACAACATGATGGGACATGGATTCTCATCTGATACTTTACCATGCTGTATCATGTTCTCCTCTTACACACACACACACACACACACACACTCACAGATACACACACACAGATACACACAGACACACGCATACATGCTCAGGGATGTCTTAACATGACATGCTTGATTGTTGGTCAGAAAGTCAAGAAGCGGGTGCCATTATTGTTTTTCTGTTTTTTTTTTTATGAGTTTGACTGACAATTATTTGGAAACACATCAATACAGTGCCAGTGTAAACAACAGAGGGGGGTGGAAGAGAGAGAGAGAGCTACCACAAAGTGAGGAAGAGTTTAACATAACAACAAAATGGAAACAGAAACTTTAAATCTGTGCAGCTGTACAGAGAGGAGTGGTAGTTTTGAAAGTCACAGACAGCAGTTAAAAAATTGTTTTAAATTACAAACAGCTATCAGTGCAACGGCTGGTGATAACTGGTCATATCATATATGCTGCCTCTGTTCCTCTTTATCTTTACACGGTATCTGAAAAACCTTGAGCCACTCAGTTTATTAATCTATTAATTGTAATGCGGTATGATATCCACTGGATGGCACTGTTGTCTATAACATATTTGTCTTAAGACCCGTTGTTTCTGAGGTGTGTGACGTGAGCAGTGTAAGAAATAAACACACACACACACACACACACACACACACACACACACACACACACACACACACACAGATACACACACACAGGATGTCTTGAAATGACATGCTTGAGTGTTAGTCAGAAAGTCAAGATGCAGGTGCCATTATTGTTTTTCTGTTTTTGAATAAGTTTCATTGACAATTATTTGGAAATACATCACGCACCAATGTACTGCTAGTGTCAACAACAGAGGTTGGTGGGAGAGAGGGAGGGAGGGACACAGAGAGAGAGAGAGAGAGAGAGAGAGAGAGAGAGAGAGAGGGAGAGTCTGTATCTTTGTGTTCACCTCTAAAGTTGTTACAGTCATACTACAGGTATGAGGATGTTGGCACACACACACACACACACACACACACACACACACACACACACACACACACACACAGACACACACACAGACACACAATACAAAACAATAATGTGAGGACTGTTTTGATTCAGAGATGGAAACAAAACACATTTAAAAATCCAACAAGATCAGTATTCATATAATATTGGTTCATATCACACACACACACACAGAAACACACACACACACACACACACACACACACAGAAACACACACACAGAAACACACACACACAGAGAAACACACACACACAAAATGGATTATTGACATAGTAGCCATCTCCTGTATAATTTTCTCCTCCACAGAGCACAGCAGTGCTGTGGAGTATAATATAGTTCAATGTGTTTATACATGACTCTTTAATGTCATAAGTGCTTCCAGAGAAACAACATCCTCATCAGATAGATGCATAGATAGATGCATAGATAGATAGATAGATGGATAGAGAGAGAGAGAGAGAGAGAGAGACAGAGAGAGAGAGAGAGAGAGAGAGAGAGAGAGAGACAGACTGTGACTTGACTAATGCTCTGTCATCAGAGAGCTACCACAAAGTGAGGAAGAGTTTTACATAACAACAAAATGGAAACAGAAAAATTAAAATCTGTGCAGCTGAACAGAGAGGAGCGGTGATTTTTTTTTTTTGGGGGGGGGGGGGGTTGTAGTTTTGAAAATCACAGACAACAATTAAAAAATTGTTTAAATTACAAACAGCTATCAGTGCAACGGCTGGTGATAACTGGTCGTATCATATATGCTGCCTCTGTTCCTCTTTATCTTTACACGGTATCTGAAAAACCTTGAGCCACTCAGTTTATTAATCTATTAATTGTAATGCGGTATGATATCCACTGGATGGCACTGTGGTCCATAACATATTTGTCTTTAGACCTGTTGTTGCTGAGGTGTGTGACGTGAGCAGTCTAAGAAATAGCCGAGGTAAAAACAGAGGAAATAAAATTGTGAAGAGCATTCAACACCTGGCCTCCGGCCAGTTTCGACAACTAATCAACATTCTCAACTTTCTGCCGTTCAACTCAGTTGACTCCAAACCAGCATCGACAGAGGGTGATTTACTGCCGAGCTGGAACTCAGCCAAACATCTTTTTATGTATGGTTGACCAAGGTGTCATCCTAAAAGTTGAGTTTATACTTTGGAATCATGATGACGACGAGGAAAAATTAAGGGTAATGATCCGCAGAATTGAGAAAGAGAAAAACCACGCACTGGTTTAAGTCAGATATCCTGGACATATGTGGAGAGAGTGTATTTCCCGTAACAGAGTCTGACTCACTGCTCAGATATATGGATACGGTGAAGTAATACCAGACTCACTGCACTGGAATCAAACTTGGACCCCTCGCGGACATGACATCGTCAGCTGTAGTAATAGCGTGGGCTTTCGCAACAAATCCCTAATGCAACATCGTACTCAGAGTTCGTGGGAAAAGCACGGATGGAAATAAAGAACAAATACAAAACATACGCACACACATACACTCAGAGTCCAACTCTCTTCTCATACACACACACACACACACACACACAAAATCCAGCTCTATTCACTCACGCACAATTTGGGAGGGGGGGGGGGAGGGGGCTCAGGAAGAAGGAGAAAGCTGATCACATCGAATCAACCATTTTGAAAAAAATCAAACAAATAAACGAAACCAAAACTAAAGACATGCTCGTGGTAAAACACACCACAGTTCACGCTGTCATGTAATTTTCAGTATGTGTTAAGTTTATATGTCCTGTATGCAGTTGCCTTTATTGATTGATTCATTCATTCATTCATTCACTAATTTATTGTATAACTTGTCTCCATTACAAATGTACCAAGTGGGATAATGAAGGTACTGATGGATTGACTGGCTGACTGATTGATTGATTAATTGATTGACCAACAAATAGATAGATAGATAGATAGATAGATAGATAGATAGATAGATAGATAGATAGATAGATAGAATGGAAATTGGTGGTGGTGGTGGTGGTGTTGGGGGTGGGGGGCGCTAATATGAAGTCTCCCCTCTGATTCCAGGGGAGCAACAAACCACGCAAAGGGAGACACTCGGAGAGACGCGCAGAGCAGCTCATTCATTCCGAATCTTTTTCAAAACCACCATTTTACGAAGACCTGTTCTCTCAGGGCACGAGCGGTGTATAAGGTCGTATAAAACACAAGGAACTAAAAGTTGTTGTTTTTGTTTGTTTGGTTGTTTTTTTATTATTATTATTATTATGAGCTCGAACAGTACTCACCGGCAGCGCTGCACCATCCGTTGTGTAAGTCCGAAATTAGAACAAGTAAACGCCTAAGTGAAATAAAATAAGATCATTCATTGGACTGAAAACATAGTTTACTTTCACATGGACGCCCATAAGACGCTGACGAAGTGTGTCGATCAGAGCGAGCTGAAAAACACTTGTGACAGTTCTGTGATGTGACTTTGTATGACAGCATCCTCAGTGTTGGAGGTTCACTGAGGATGCTTGTGTAAATTGGTGAGGGTCAAACCTCATGTGCGTTTCAGTGTGCCGAAGTACTGATTTTAATGCAAGATTGGCCAGAAAAAAAATCCTGACGTCTTGTACGTAACCTCTGGTCACAAAATTGAAACAGTCCAGACCTGTTTACACTTGTCATACACCTACCTGTCATTCTCTGACTTCATCATAGACACACACACACACACACACACACACACACACAGCAGACATTCCCTGACTGTTACACACACACATGGGGTTACGTATGTAATCATGTGTGCTGTACAGGATGTTCTCTTGTCATATCCTTTATGTTTTGAAATCTCTACAGCACAGGACTGTCAGTGTGTGTGTGTATGTGTGTGTGTGTGTGTGTGTGTGTGTGCGTGTGTTCAACGCAAGGCAGGCGGCAACACAGAATCCAGAGTTTGACCAAAGCCACAATAAAGATGATGGATTGGAGTGAGAAAGCTGAAGACAACAAGGCTCTTTGTCTCCCTCCCCAGATTAAACGCAGGCCTCTGATTGGTTCGTTTACCTCACATCAACTCCTCCCCCTCACTTAACAACTTCTCCTTATTAAGTCTCAACCAGACTTCAGGATTCTGTGGTACATTTAAAAAGTGTTGGAAAATTGTACAGTGCTGAACACAGGGTTGTGATTTAAAAAAAAAAAAAAAAAAAGCTGAAATGTAAATTCTGTCATTATAACTAAACCAATCAATAAGAACAGTGCTTCATGCAATTCTGCAGAAAATGAATAAAACATTTATAAACAGATCCATAAGGGGGGGGGGGGGGGGGGGGGTAGTAGATTCTTTGCTCCATGGCAGGCAGAGGCGAAATGACTCCAGACAGTGTTGTAATAAAAAAATCGCACAAGATGGATTGCTTAGCTGGATACTCCTTATCAGTGTGGAAAATGCATGTCTTGCAGAGCTGTCAGAGAGCAATGATTTGTTGATATTGCCTGATCTTGGTGGACTGCCTGAGAGTAATTCCCTAATTTTATCTCACTCCGATACTTCCCAGGTTCTCCAGAACAATGAAGTCGGTTTTATCAAGGCCTTTATGACCAGGTACTGCATGTTCACTAAAACACTAAACTTAAGCACGGTATGCTGCCTGTGTATTCGGTCAGTGCGGGTATTGTCTAAAGCTTGTGTGTCACTCCTGTTTGCAGTGTGTGTGTGTGTGTGTGTGTATGTGTATCAGTTCTATTTGCAGTGTGTGTGTGTGTGTGTGTATCAGTTCTATTTGCAGTGTGTGTTTGCACTGTGTGTATGTTCTGTTTGCAGTGTGTGTGTGTGTGCACGTGCATCTGTGTATATGAGTCCTGTTTGCAGTGTATGTGTCTGTGTATGTGTGTCAGTCCTGTTTGCGGTGTGTGTGTGTGTGTGTGTGTGTGCATGTGCATGTGTGTATATGAGTCGTGTTTGTGGTGTATGTGTCTGTGTATGTGTGTCTGTGTATGTGCGTCAGTCCTGTTTGCGGTTTATGTGTCTGTGTATGTGCGTCAGTGCTGTTTGCTGTGTCTGTGTATGTGCGTCAGTCCTGTTTGCTGTGTACCTGTGTCTGTGTATGTGTGTGTGTGTATGTGTGTATGTGTCTGTGTATGTATGTCAGTCCTGTTTGCTGTGTACCTGTGTCTGTGTATGTGTGTGTGTGTATGTGTGTCTGTGTGTGTGTATGTGTATCAGTCCTGTTTGCTATGTATCTGTGTCTGTGTATGTGTGTCAGTCCTGTTTGCTGTGTATGTGTGTCTGTGTATGTGTGTCAGTCCTGTTTGCTGTGTACGTCTGTCTGTGCATCTGTGTCTGTGTCTGTGCGTCAGCCCTGTTTGCTCTGTATCTGTGTCTGTGTATGTGTGTCTGTGTCTGTGCGTCAGCCCTGTTTGCTCTGCATCTGTGTCTGTGTATGTGTGTCTGTGTCTGTGCGTCAGCCCTGTTTGCTCTGTATCTGTGTCTGTGTATGTGTGTCTGTGTATGTGCGTCAGCCCTGTTTGTGCAGCGCCGAAAGCGGAGACATTGTTCTCATTAGTGATGTCTGACTCTAACACACACTGTCCCCCTCTTTCTTCCTCTCCTGGTTCAGCACAGTCCACCTGGGTTAGCCACCGCCCGCCATCATTAAGCCAGCATGCTCTGTTCATTCATTCATTTATTTATTTACTTATTACAAGAACAGTCATGTCAATATGTTCTATGGTTACAATGTAACTATGGTTACGACAGCATATAGAAAACCATACCCACAGAGGCGTGATGGGTAGAGTTACACGTCTGTGAAAGCCTCAGCTGAAAGGAGAGGATACAGCTGAAGCGTTCTAACCTAACCAGGTCTTCAGGACGATTTTTATTCCACAGCAGACCAGGACCTAATGAGGATTTTTATTCTACTGTAGACCAGGACCTAATGAGGACTTTTATTTTACTGTAGACCAGGACCTAATGAGGACTTTTATTCTACTGTAGACCAGGACCTAATGAGGACTTTTCTTCACATATAAAGCAGGGCTTCAGTAGATTTCGTGTTCCACTATAAAGTGTCGATTAGAAACAGTTTGTCTCTGAAAGACCTCAGCTATTCCCTTCAAGGCTACTGTTATTGTTGTTATGATTATGATGATGATGATGATGACGACGATGATGATGACGACAATTATTATTGTTATTATTATTATTGTTATTATTATTATTGTTATCGTTGTTGTTGTTGTGGTTGTTAACAACAACAATTATAAGCTATTAGTAAAACACATATACACTCTCTCTCACACACACACACACTGTTTACACACAGAATAAGTTATAATTTTCAGTTCTCTTCAAAATAACACAAATATAAATAAACATCACAACCAAAACAATGCATTTTCATACAAAAACACTTCAAGCAAAACATGCTTCATTCTCAACATAACGTGGAAATAATACGTTTTATGTATCAACAGCATAACAACAACAACAACAACAACAACAACAATAATAATAACAACAATAAAAATAATAAAGAAACACAGAATTGAATTAGTAACAGAAGTCAATCCATTCTTTTTGTCCAGTATTTCATAGAGAATGGGAGTATTTTTTTTTCAATGTTTTTTGTAACAGAACTGAGTGAGGAATACTAAAGCACTGTGTGTGAGAGACAGACTGGTCTACTCTGATGAGACCTGACCAGCGCTACACTGACCTTATCAGCTTCAGGAACCACCTCCACAGAAACATATCAAAGAGCTCCTCACAAAGTCCACACACACCCACACACAGTCAAAACTGGCTGATCTCAGATCAGTCTGCTGATGGAGTTCCTTTCACTAGACCGGGTGAGTGAACGCACGTAACTGCTCTTGGGGCCTGGCAAACGCAGGAGCAACTCTGAAACTGTTTCACCAGGAGGTGGCAGCAGTCATGCTGCTAGGACAGTATCAATCAAAGAGCATATTGCTGTGACCCAGTCAGCCAATGACAGGCCAAAGGTCTTCAAGGTCTTCAAAGTGACAGTCACTGTTGATTGCACTTGCGATTTTCTGCTTGTGTAAGAAAGCTCTTTAATTTCACTGCCAGGGCTTTGAGAATGGCAGTTCAGCAGATGACGAGGAGGTCTTTGACTGCGCGGTTGACTCCCTTTGCTGAACTGACAGTTGACTTGTGTCCTCTGCTCTGTGGCATAATTTCTTCATATTGTTTTTTTTATTAAAACTCCCCCATGAGCTGGCAGAGGTGACAAGCAGACACGGCGTTGGGTCTGTGTTTGGGGGTTTATCTTACGGGAGGAGGGGGGGAGGGGAGGAGGGTCGAAGCGAAGATTTAATCTTTCGTCTGAGAATTGGCGTACCGAGCTCTCGCTCTCAGAGGTCCGTCGCCCTCGTGGTTTTTACTCCAGGAGAGAAAGACGGTCACGCCTTTTTTTTCTCCCCCTTCACTGACACACCACCTCCTTCTCTTCCTTTCACAGCTCCGTCTTTAAAACTCGTCGACGCCGTCACCGTCTTCGGACTCCGCCCTGTCTGAGGGTGAGGCGGAGCGTGCTGGGTTTAGGGTGTGCGCTGGGTTCGGAGATCTGGACCGATGAACGATGGTTAGGGGCAGACAGACCGAGGAGACCAGAGGTCCGTCACCTCTCGCAATAATGCAGCGAGATGTTCTTGCTTTTCTCCTCCACGTCCCAGGGCTCCAGCTCCAGATGATCCTCCACCTCCTCTTCCCGCTCCTCCTCCTCCTGCTCCTCCTCCTCCTCAAACGCGCTGGCCTCCTCAGTGGAGGTCTCCAGACGGTAGGTGCGAGGCTGCTGGCCCTCGTTGTATTCGTAGATGGTGGGCAGGCTGCTCCTCATGCCGAAGCGCCTGCGGAGAGCGACCAGCAGCGGCTGCGGCAGGGTGAAGATGTCCACGTTGTTCCCCAGGTCCACCCAGGCCAGACGGGGGAAGTTTTTGGGGTCCTTCAGCACCTCCGTCAGGTCCTTCAGGATGGCCACGGTGAGGCGGTTCCCGTTGAGGGCCAGGGTGCTGAGTTTGGGCAGCGCAGAGAGGAAAGGCAGTAGCAGTTTAAGACTTTCGTCCTGCAGCTCCGTGAAGCTCAGGTCCACGGCCGTGACGGACGCTCCGTTACTCTGTAGGTAATAGGCCACGCGGTGGACGTCTCGGCCGGAGAGAGGGATGCCCGACAGGTCCACCGTGTCGTTGGCCAGCTTCTTCTTCAGAGTCGTTTTAAGACTGCCGGAGAAAGAGAGAGCAACGTTATTAAAACACTGTTAGAATGTTATTGAAATGTTACAGTAACAAACTGGCAAAAAGTGTCTTTTCCTATCTTTGTGCAGCCCTTGTGAACGGAGCTTTTGCTTTCTGGACCGAGCCCTCGGCTCCCCGCGCTGGCCTCTCTGAATGTGCCCGAAACCCCCCCCCCCCCACTCCCCACCCCCCCCCCTCTTAATGAGACTGTGTTGATTATTATGTGTCTGCCATGGATGTACTTTATCACTATGCCTGGGCCACAAGAGGAAGCAGCCATAGAGACACAGCAGAACCAGAGCCTTATCAACACAAAAACAAGAACAAAAACACAAACACAAACATGGCAGAATCAAAGCCTCAACGAGACAAAAAAAGACACAGAGCGAAAACAAAAACGAGAGTCCTGACAATGCGAAAAAAAAACACGGCCAAGTACCAGTGTTAAAAGCCCCTTCAGACCAGCCAGTGCCACCCAGATGGCGCGCTCTCCCTGGCCAGTGAAGAGCGCAGCAGTGCCGTGGCAGGCGCGATGCCCTCTGTCCCGACATACGGACAGCTCACTGCCCACGTGCCAGTCTGGCCCTGAACACAGTACTCGACCCCGGGGCAGGTCCAGAGGAGTCTGACCTCTGACCTCTGCTACACATACTGATCACTGTAAGGCACTCAGCTATGCCCTTTTCAACTGAAGCTCCTTAAAATTCACACAGGATTTAAAATTCCAACAGGATTTAAAATTCCGACAGGACTTAAAATTCTAACAGGACTAAACGTGTCGAAGCAATCGGCACACAGACAGGACCGGAATGTTTCATTGGAGTTTCGGTGCATGTTCCCTTTTGCGGTTGGTTCAGATCGGTGGCTGAGAGAGCCGCAAGGTCGCAAGGAAAAGGCATTTCGGAGAAGATTAGGACGAGAAACAAAAAGTGAAAAACAGCCGATACATATTTGTCTGGGCTCTGGAAATGTACCGTGTAAACATCATTTCATCTCTGTGACCAAACGGGCAGTCAGATCGGTGAGGAGCGTCTGCGCAGTGAAGCAGACAGAATCAGAGAAATGCCCGCGTCCGATCTCCACCGCTGTCACTGCGCGTTAGCACCAAACACATCTTCAGCAGGGATCACCCCACGCAAAACAAACACTCCGGAGGAACAAACAAACAGATCAACAAACAAAGCAACAAATCTCCATTCTCAACCAAATGGAGGTAAACGTTCCTAAGTGACAGAGACAGGCGTATGAACGCGAGGGAGAGAGAGAGACAGGCGTATGAGCGCGAGTGAGAGAGAGGGAGAGAGAGAGACAGGCGTATGAACGCGAGTGAGAGAGAGGGAGAGAGAGAGAGACAGGCGTATGAACGTGAGTGAGAGAGAGAGACAGGCGTATGAACGCAAGTGAGAGAGAGTGAGAGAGAGAGAGACAGGCGTATGAACGTGAGTGAGAGAGAGTGAGAGAGAGACAGGCGTATGAACGCGAGTGAGAGAGAGTGAGAGAGAGAGAGACAGGCGTATGAACGCGAGTGAGAGAGAGACAGGCGTATGAACGCGAGTGAGAGAGAGGGAGAGAGAGAGAGAGACAGGCGTATGAACGTGAGTGAGAGAGAGTGAGAGAGAGGGAGAGAGAGAGAGAGACAGGCGTATGGATGAGAGTTTGGCTTTGACTCTGGCCCTGAGCGTGGGAGGGATGGCTTCCCTGCATGGGACGCCATGGCTTTTCCCGCAAGCAGAGATGTGGAGAAAACGAGTGCGTGCTGTCAGATGGAATGAGTGGCTGTGCCTTGCCCTCCCCCCCACACCCCCCCCCACACCCCCCCCAGATAGATACAGACTACCTCAGACATTTGCATACATGAAGAGAGAGAGAGAGAGAGAGCGAGCTCTCAGCTTTCAGAATCATCCCCTGCATCTGCAGAGCGTTCCAGTCGGTACGGCACGCGCCTCCGGCTGCTGAGGGAGAGAGTTCCCCCCGCTTTTTCCCCCGTCTCCTCTACAACTCTCATAAATTAGCCATTGGTCATCATGTCTGTCAATCTCTCCTCTGGACCCGCCCACACCTCGCCTAAGAGCCGAGAGCCACGCAGATTTGTGAGGCGATGGATTCTCGGGGAGGACTGTAATTCAGCCCGACCTCCCCCTCTCTACTCCTTCAATGCCCCCTCCCCCTTCTCCTCCTCATATCTCTCTCTCTCATTTGTCTCTTTCTCTCCTTGGATTGTGATCAAATTTTCTCTCTCTCTCTCTCTCTGGGCTCTCTAACATCTCCCGCAGATTAAATTGTCACGGAAACGTTTCATACGAGCGGAATGGTAAAGATCCGGGTGCATTCGGGGTTGAATTCCCGGCTAATGAACTGCATATGTAATGTTTCTGTCAGGGAGCGATGCGGATCTGCTTCCCACGGTGGAGAGCTCCATCTGTCTCTCCCCCTCAACCACCCCGCCCCGCCCCACCCCGATTGGCACACAGGCTGTCCGTTTGGGCTCTTTCTGCTGCCAGTGCGGGATTCTGGACTTCCTAAGCCATGTGGTCTATTGTTTTTTTTTTTTGTTTGTTTGTTTTTTTTGGCCCGTCTTACTGGATTAGGGGCTTTCCTGTAGGAACAGCCAAACTCGCACCTTTGTGTGTGGGAGGAAACCATGGCACTGGGGAGATGGCCAAACAATGAGAGTCCTCCTGTTACCAGCTCCTCCCTGACGCACACACACACTCACAGACCTGAGCAGGCATGTCTTTGGGTGGAGGTGAGGGAAAGACCTGAAACCGACCTTGATTTGTTGGACCAAAGCACGTCGGTTTTCGGTGGCCGCGGGCGAAGCTAGTGATATGTCAACACCAAGCCTATGAGTCGGGTCCAGAGTCCAGCGGAGTCCTGGCCTTCAGTCCAACACAGTTCCTGTGAGCTCTCATTAAAATCACCCACCGCACAGAGAGACTCTCAAACACAACAGATCTCCTCCTTCATTATTGCTCTCGAAACCAAATTTGGGAATCGGAGTAGGAAAACAAATATCACAGGTGGATGAGGTTTTCCAGCACATAATAAATTGGTCTTTGAGGCATCTTTCTTGCTTCCCTGACAGGGCGTGTGTCTCACGTTAGATAGAGTAGTGGAGAAGAATCATTCACTGACTGAGGTAGGATTACATATGATTGTAAACAGAGGAACAAAATGACCTTTTTGATGATGGAATCTGCTGAACTGTTACTGCATTGTTACTCACTGGAATACTGACATCTTTTTTTGTTTGTTTGTTTTTTCCAAGGCTTATTATAAACCTGTAGCACAAAACAGTAAAAGGTTCTTCAGCTTAACTTCAATAAAACGGTACAAGTTTGAGATTTTATCAGGTTTCAGATTCAAAGGGCCAGAGTAACGCCCACAGCCAGCCCAGTAAGCCATTGAAAGACTATTGTTACCGCGGTCCATTCCATCGAGGTGGACGTGGTCTTAATAAAAAATGAGCTTTGGGTTCTATGCAGCGTAACGCAGCGAGAGGCCCGGGCTGCAGCTGATTTACTGCCGGTTTAAACCGCACTCAACTGCTATGAGCTCATGCAATGGTGAGTCTGCGCTTACACACTGACTTATGGCCAAATCCATCTCAAACACTGTCAGCGCAAATCCTGAGATTTACACAGCTAGACAGCCTCGTCTGTGTACTGCCACAACACTGCAAAAAAATAAATAAATAAATAAATAAATAAATAATCTAAGAGGACGTCAAATATCTCCTCTATAAAGCCTCTGTAGACTTACATTCTAACTTCGTCTGCACAGCGAACTTTGGCTGCTCTGGCATTAATGAATATATGAGGTGTGGCTATTAAATAATGACACTGGACTTATGTAAGTGAAACCACAGCGCGCATGTGCGAACCACATGGCATACGTTCACAAACGTAAACATAAACAAACGTTCATAAACAAACCCTGAAAGTTTTAATTCGCTCGCATCTTCGGTTCACTTTGGTTCAGTTTGCGTGTTACGCATTGTTTGAAGTAGACGTGTTTTTTCTGAAAGTGTCGTAAAAATGCTCAGTTTAAAAACTGAGCAACGCATCAATTTGAATTTTTTGGTGAAGTCGAACAAACTGGCGACTGTATCATTTCGTATGCTCACTGAAGTTTATGAGGAAGATTTGCATGTCACACGCGCGTGTGTTCCAGCGGCACCAGAGATTTTGTGAAGGTCAAGAGGATGTCGAAGATGATGAACATTGTGGACGTACAGGCATGTGAAGAACTGGCGTTCGAAATGAACAAATCATTTGAAATGATCGACAACTCAGCATCAGAATGATTGCAGAAATGGTCTCCATCGATAAAGAGACTGTTATTAAACAGTCAGTATTATTGTTATTAAACTATTGTTAAACAATTACAATTGAATTATAGCATTATTCTCATTATTTAACAGCCACACCTCATATGTGTTCCAGGCTTGTGTTCCTATCAGAGGCCATGCACTGTAGCCAAATACTGCCAAGTTTATGAATGGTTCAGGCTAGGGGTCAGGGCTAAGGGAACTTTATTGGCTCTTCTCACAACCATTTTCAGTGATGTTTGAAACAATTAAAAAAATAAATAAATAAGTCAAACAAACCGATCATAGACTTGTCAACTTGTTGAATATCGGATCCTCGACCCCATACAGGCGTCAAAATTTGACGCCTGAGACTTGACTGGATATTGGATTGTGTATTCTGAAGAGTCATGTATCCAATTCTTTTCCATCTGGAGGCGGGCGTGTTTGTCAGAATGTTAGTCTGAGTGTTAGTCTGAGTGTTAGTCTGGAGTGTTAGTCAGAATGTTAGTCTGAGTGTTAGTCTGAATGTTAGTCTGAGTGTTAGTCTGAATGTTAGTCTGGAGTGTTAGTCAGAATGTTAGTCTGGAGTGTTAAGGCTGGTTTGCAGATCTCAGTCGTGTTTCTGTGTCTCTTGCTCTATTCTGTTCTTGTTTCTCTCTCTCTCTCTCTCTCTCTCTCTCTCTCTCTCTCTCTCTCTCTCTCTCTCTCTTTCTCCCTGGATATCTCCCCATCAGCCCTGTTTTGACTGCGGTGGCCTCCGGTCATTCCCTCGTTGCTGCTTTGGGTTGTAATCAAGTCTCGTCTCTCCTTACTGTGCTGCAGCAGCCTACACCTCTTCACTCATCACCCCCCCTCCCCCGTACCCCCCCCCACCGCCCTTTCAATCAGCCTGCAAACAAAGGCTCTTTCCCTCAACCTGCTCCCCAGCGAGAGCCATGCTGCTGAAACACAGCCGTAAGCGCCCCCCCCCGTTCTACAACAGCAGCAGTGTGTTAGAAGTGCCGTGGTTTGCATCTTATGTGCAGTTTTCTTTTAAATGCTCTCTATAGGATCCTTTACGTTTATTGATTTAAGTGCATAATGGGAGTTGTGGACCACGGTGACGAGGTACAGCTATAGAACGTTTGAGAAGAGTGCTCGACTCGAAATGAAATGTTGTTTGAGAGGTTCACTTCGTAAGACATTCAAATCAGTTGTCCCTGCACGACTGCATCCCCCGCCCCCCCCCCCCCCCCCCCCCCCCCCCCCCCCCCCACCAATCTCGGCTCTCTGACCTAAACGAAGTGTGTGACTACCTAGGTAGGTCAGTGCACTAATTAAGAAATTCCAGTCATCCTGTGTCTGATGACGTCCTGCTGATTTCTCTGAAGTTGCGGGGCTCCGAGGCCCTGACTGCACCCTGCCCAGGCCAGCCTGTTCTCTGCTTTTCGCCGGAGAGAGCGGAAACACATGGCGACGAGTTGGAAACGCACGACGGGTCATTCCGCGATCCGAGGTCACCGCCGCTACCGTTTGTCGGAGGGACCGAGAGGTCGGGATAAATTTGGCTGCTGTCTCTGCTCCCGCCACCCTCCAGCTGCTCCTCTCCTCTCCTCTCCTCCCTGCTCTACTCCCTCACAGTTTCTTCACCTTTCTCTGCATGCTCCCGACGCAGAGCTCCTTCAGAAGATGCCTACGTTGCTTTAATTAGTCGTCAGAAGGCCGCCGTGAGCTCCGGGGTGACGGAGGAGCCATGAGTTGGAACGCTGCCAATGACTCCTCTAATCCCGGGAGCAGACATCCGCCAGGAGGGCTCCCGTGACATCAGCACACACCACGGGGGCATTCCCAACATGGCCATGACTGGCAGCTTGGCCGTCTGTGCCCCAAACACACACACACGGACGCACACACACAAGCGCACAGACACACATGCACACACACACATATACACACACAAGCGCGCACGCACGCACACACACACACACACACACACACACACACACAAGTGCACACGCACGCACACACACACACACACACACACACACACACAAGTGCACACGCACGCACGCACACACACACAAATGCTGTCATCTCACAGACACTCTGTTACCCACTGCTGCCATCAGACAAAAGCAGCTTTTGGAGAACAGAGCAGAGCACAGAGCAGAGACAGAACCAGACTGAGGACGGGCGTAAAGAACGGGCCGGTTCTCAAAGCCCGTCATCTTCCTCCTCATTAGTCATCCTCTTCAGGATATTATAGGACACAATAGCAAATCGAGATGTTTGATGGAAGGGGCTGAAAAAGGGCCTATTTTACAAACGTGAGTGTTTCAGGTCTTACAAAAACAAGGACCCATCATATTTATCCCATTGTCTCTTTTATAAAACATCAATACCTAATTTTCCATTTTATATTCTACAACTTTCCATTTCTATAATCATTAAAATAATTGGTTGGGCTGGTCTGTATAGGTGTGATTTGAAAGGGAAACACTATAAAAAAGCGTAATTACGTCCCATCTCTTTCTGAGGCGTCTTGCAGATGCGAACGCTGAGGGTATGGGGAGTTTCTGGGAGAGAATCTCTTGATGGGAGGTTTTGTGTAGCAGAGGAAGGTGATAGTGGTGATAATTATTCTAATGATGATAAGTATGATAATGATGAGAAAAGACGAGACCCTGTCCACGGATAAACACACCACAGAAAAACATTTTCTCCATCTCCATCTGACCCTTATGTACGTCTGTGTGTGTGTGTGTGTGTGTGTGTGTGTGCGCGCGTACAGGTCTGTGTGTGTAACCGTGTGTGTGTGAGTGTGTGTGTGTGTGTGTGTGGGCGCGTGTGTGTCTGTGTGTGAGTGTGTGTCTGTGTGTATGTGTGTGTGAGTGTGTGTGTGAGTGTGTGTGTGTGTGTGTGTGTCTGTGTGTATGTGTGTGTGTGTGTGTGTGTATGTATGTGTTTGTCTGCGTGTTCTTGTACGCTTCCCTGTATTTGTCTCTATGCGTATATGAGATCTGACAATGTGAATTATTAGTGGGGAAACTGCAGCAAAAGGCATGACTTACATAACAGCATCATGGAAGACTGCTTTCCAAGTCAGCAGTGAGCTGTGGGGAAAAAAGCCCTCAGTTATGAAAGCTCCATTAAAATGCATTGCTCTGGAGGGACGCCCCAGCGGTGAAGGGCTGCCGTTAGCTACCAGCAACCGTTACACGCCTCTGGATCTGTGTGAGGAACCACCTCAGATGAATGTTTTTCACTTCAAAAATGAGGAGATCTGAATTACAAATGTAATTCACATCATGTTCGCAGCTCAGTTCAGCATATTTTAGCCATGACTAGAACCCAGACAAATGCTCATGTCTGCGAATGATCTGACTAGAACCCAGACAAACGCCAATGTCTGTGAACGATCTGACTAGAACCCAGACAAACGCACATGCCTGTGAATGATCTGACTAGAACCCAAACAAACGCACATGCCTCTACAATTTATCTTATCTCTAAAATTTATCTTAACATCGAAACTCCAACTATTGTCGATTTTAAAGTTGATCTGTTTTGACTTGCTATGTTATTTATTTATTTATTTATTTATTTTTAATCACTTCTTATTATTACTATTTGACTACGGATGTGATAAATTTTATTTTATTTTATTTTATTATAATGCTTTCTATGTTCTTCATTTTCATATCTTTCTGAATCTTTATTGCATCCATCACTCACTATGTTAACATAAATATCATTCCTACACTAAGCTGTCTCGGCTTAACATCCATCTGTTTCTGTTTCTTTAATTATTGCTCACTGTTTCTACTCCTCTCTTTTAATATCATTATATTAGTTTTTACTCTGCTCCTGGTATGAACCGCTTTGAACAGCCTCTGGGTTTGAGTTGTGCTATATAAATAAATCTGCCTTGCC
>NC_044497.1:56445825-56473325 GCF_902362185.1 Chanos chanos
GCGGTTTAAACCAAGCCCGATAAACAAGGGCCACAACCTCAGACACATTCCCCTGAAATCCAGCATAAGGTTTTCCCTGCTATTCACTCTCCTCTTAGAGTGTCAAAAGGTGAGCACAGCGTCCGTGTGTCTCTATGGAAACGTTCAGCGGGTACTTGAGCTTTCAGAGACCAGCGACATCAGAGGCTTTAGAAGTGGGGTAAGGGTTAGCCAACTCAGACACTTACGTGTGTACTTAAGCATCTTAAGAGTTCGTCAGGCCAATCTAATCTAATCGAGAGAGAGAGAGCGAGAGAGAGAGAGAGAGAGGCCTGTCAGGGGCTTTTCTAATTAAGGAAGCTATAAGGCATTAAGAAGTCTTAGAGAGTGTGGCTCGTATGCTAATTAAAAGCATGTTGCTGTTGTTGTTGTTGTTGTTGTTGTTGTTGTTGTTGTGGTGGTGGTGGTGGTGATGGTGTACTGTGGAGGTAGGTGTGGTGTGGTGGTCCAGGCTGGCCCTGCCCTGGCAGACAGCGGAGTGGGCGACAGATGGACAGACGACAGAGACACTCACCAAGCGTGTGACTTCCTTCTGGGCACGCTCTGTCGCATCCACTTGGAGTGCGGGGTCAGGTGGTAGATCAGCTGTCTGCAGATCTTTTCGGAGGACTTGAGGGTGTCGGCCTCCTGAGGGAAGAGGGGCGGAGAAATCAGCTGAAAGGACGCGTGCATGTTCGGAGAGACCGTTCTAGCGCTGTTTGTTTTTTCAGATCGCACCGTTAACAGAACTGAGCAAATAGTAACGTGTTATGAAACTCCAGATCTAATTAACGCAAGGTGCATTTCCAGCTAACATTTTCACATGGAACAGTTTCACTTTCACCACCCGTACCGTACATTCTCCTTCGTAGAAAACGTATATAATGTTCTTTCCTGGAAAACCTCGGACACAGACGGTTTTATTAGCATGCTAATGTTGGGGAGACAGAGAGAGAGAGAGAGACAGAGAGAGAGAGAGAGAGAAAGAGAGAAAGAGAGAGAGAGAAAGAGAGAGAGAGAGAGAGAGTGTCTACATTCATTATATCTGGACAATAAGACACACATTGAACAGGCTCTTTAATAGGTAAAGACAGCAGGGGTGAGCCTGTAGGTTGCGTAGAGAAACAGGTGGCGAGATGTTTGACCTATGTTTGAATGCCAACACTGCCATTCAAGTGAATCCCTTATGGGTGCGGAATATTCTCCTGTGAATGGACTCCATGAGCAGAATAAAGCTCTGTGCTACAAGGTTTAGGGCTGCGTAGTGGAATGGTTTTGGGAAGGTGACGTTGAATTCTGGAAAATTGTAGTGATTACAGCAGTGCACTGATGCCTCAGATGTAAACCTTACACGTGCACCAAACTATCCTAAAAAAACGTCCACACAGATTTCTGGACGCCTCCAAAGATGATTTACCCCACGCGTAAGCACGTTTTCACAGGCGGGTGACACAGCAACTCCAAACTTCAAAAAACAAGATAATGAACAATGACGTTTTAGAGTGAGGTCTTTTCATTCAGTTCCACACGCTGGAAGGCTTTCTGTTTTCTTTTGAGTGGAACAATGACCAAACCTGCGGACATGGATAAATAATCAACAGAAAAACCTAAGGAAGGCAGCGTGAGTTACGGCGTGCGTGCGTTTAAAAACCCTGCCGTCCATGCGAGAAGCTGAATCGTCCACTGTTAGCGGTGACGTTACGCAACACGACGAACCCGTTGCGAAACAGGGTTTGGATCACGAAGGTCCACTTCCTCACGGGCTTTCTGATAGTGACCTTTCTATTGGACCTTTTTTTTTTTTTTTGTCTTTATCTCTGTACGGACCTTTCTATTGGACCTTTTTTTTTTTGTCTTTATCTCTGTACGGACC
The DNA here is from genome assembly GCF_902362185.1 of Chanos chanos. Classification (NCBI taxonomy): domain Eukaryota; kingdom Metazoa; phylum Chordata; class Actinopteri; order Gonorynchiformes; family Chanidae; genus Chanos; species Chanos chanos. Next base: position 56,447,717 of record NC_044497.1, read on the forward strand.
TTTCTATTGGACCTTGAAGCTTTAACTGCCACTGTGTTTTTTCTCCACTCAGCACATTTTTGCCTTTTTGTTAGAAATGCCACTAAAGAGGCCAATAATGAACCAACGTTATATGACTTCAGCTTACCTCACAAGGACACGAATTTCACAATCAGTGAAGCTTCTTTGACTTCAGCTCTGAATTTTAGTTTTTTTTTTTCTCCTGCAGTGTCAGACTGAGAAACCATTCATCTGCTAATGGGGAGCGTTTCGGCGATGGCTTATGGGAAACTGTGGGGGTGGGATGTGAAGCTCACTCGTGTGTGGAAAGAAACAGTGGATGTGTTTTCTCATGAAGAGAAACATACACAACAGGCACAAGCACACCGTTTGTCAGTGGGAAGATGTTTGTGTGTGTGTGTGTGTGTGTGTGTGTGTGTGTGTGTGTGTGTGTGTGTGTGTGTGTGTGTGTGCGCGCGAGTGTGTGTGTGCATGCGTACAGAAGTTCCCTCATTTCTTACCATTTAGTAAAATTTTACTCATGAAGCTCCAAATCTCAATCCAATCCAGTGTCTGTGGAGTAATATGAGAGGAAACAAAAGCTATTCAAAGTCGATCTCCACCAATCTCCAACCGTGAGAGCAAGCGAGTCAATGTGAAGCTGTGTCTCTGTGTTACTAAGCCCTGTGTGACTGTACATCTCTGTATTACTACGCCCTGTGTCACTGTACATCTCTGTGTTACTAAGCCCTGTGTTACCGTACATCTCTGTGTTACTAAGCCCTGTGTAACTGTACATCTCTGTGTTACTAAGCCCTGTGTAACTGTACATCTCTGTGTTACTAAGCCCTGTGTTACCGTACATCTCTGTGTTACTAAGCCCTGTGTTACCGTACATCTCTGTGTTACTAAGCCCTGTGTAACTGTACATCTCTGTGTTACTAAGCCCTGTGTTACCGTACATCTCTGTGTTACTAAGCCCTGTGTAACTGTACATCTCTGTGTAACTGTACATCTCTGTGTTACTAAGCCCTGTGTAACTGTACATCTCTGTGTAACTGTACATCTCTGTGTTACTAAGCCCTGTGTAACTGTACATCTCTCTGTGTAACTGTACATCTCTGTGTTACTAAGCCCTGTGTAACTGTACATCTCTGTGTAACTGTACATCTCTGTGTTACTAAGCCCTGTGTAACTGTACATCTCTGTGTTACTAAGCCCTGTATAACTGTACATCTCTCTGTGTAACTGTACATCTCTGTGTTACTAAGCCCTGTGACACTATGTCTCTCTCTCTCTCTCTCTGACTCCACCATTCTCTCTGACTCTCTCTCGCTCTCTCCCTCTCTGACTCCCCTATATATACATACATACATATATGTGTGTGTGTGTGTGTGTGAGAGAGAGAGTGCGTGCGTGTGTGTGTGCGTGTCTATGTATGTATGCATATATATGTGCAGCTGTGTCAGTTATTGTTGTTGTTATTATTATTATTATTATTATTATTATTATTATAACATAGACCAGAGTGCTCTTTTCTCTTTATGAATCCAGATTGCTGAACAGGTAAAGAATATGTATTATTTTCTGACCTACGGTTCTGTTTCTCGATCTAACGATGAGGAGTCTATTTTAATATGATCTCGAGGCCTCGCTCCTGCCTCCAGCAATTTCTGCAGCAGAACAGGCTTCAGCCTGCCTCTCTCAGTCAACGTCCTTAAACCGATTGTGAGGAGCAGAGGGGAGTAAATCTAATTAATGGTACAACACAACAAGAAGAAGGAGGCAACGTGGAGAAAAAAAAGGAGAACTTGGCAAGTCACACCCCGCAGTATTAGACATCTCAAAGCTCAGTCCAGGCCATGCAAACCGGGCTCTTTGTTAGACACGCGTCAGAGATGGCATGAAGAGAGGACCGAGGGTGTTGCGTAAGGCATTCCCTCGCTTGAGGGAAAAGGGCACACAGCAATTTAACGATTACCTTTCAAAACAAAAGGAAAACGTCTGCTGAATTGGTATCGAGTGCAGTAGCTTCTTTCAGCTAAAAAAAAAAGCCGACACGCTATCGAAACTCCAGGGCCGGTGTTTGTTCATGACCAGAGGACTTGCAACGCCAGTGCCCTCAAATACCTAATAACTGAACACAGTGCTAATCTGGTGCTCGCCAAGGCAGAGAGGAGATCAAAACAACAACAACAACAACAACAATAAAACAGCCCTTTAAAAACAAATTAGAATCATATTAAAATTCGTCTCCGTGTTCCCCTCATCGCCTGCACATGCACAGCGGCATCGATTAAAACAGTGTTAAGTGTTAACTCCCGGGGCACCGCACCATCAAATGGTTCCGGACTGTACTCGGCACAAAACGCTGCCAGCTTCAGGAGAAGCGCTGGACCCGGGTGGTTCTGACAGTCCGTTTGGCTGAGTTCTCAATCTGTACGTCTGCGAGCAGAGCTGTGTTCCCCTGCTGAACGAACGACTCAGACTTTATGAAGACAGAGAAAGGCAGAGCAGGTGAAGCCTGCTGGGAAACGGCGGATTCTTCCAGAAACCCTGGCTGTGTTGACACGGCCAAGGCTGCCGCCGCTGCCCAGAGGAGGTTCAGACGGGAGGAGTATCCTTCACCGTCTTCTGTCACCCTGACGCGACCGAACACACAACTCAATGAAACAGGCTCGTCTGTAGCTCACATTTGGATTCCTGACCTTGCACCTGCTCGACCCCACTCTGCGGACGAAAGAGCGCCGACGTGGTCGGGCCGGGAGCTGTCTGTGCTTTCACATTTCTCATGGTCTGTGGTTCTGACCTGAATCAGTAAATTAAGCCTGTGCCACATTTACACCGAACACCGATGATCTGTGGGTTGGCCTGCACTTTCACCAGGATCATCTTTGACTTATCGAGGTTCTACGGTCGACGTTACGTTTTATATTCTACTCAGTTTCCATGGCTGAAATAATTTAAGTAAACAAAACAAAACAAGACAAAACAAAGGGAAGACGTGTTCCACCAGTTCAAACAGAAGTTAATGTTAAAAAAAAAAAAAACGCAGCCGTTTCTCTAGGGTTTCGTCTCTGCCCAGAGGGCTCTTAGAGAATCACAAAAATAACCACTAGCGGTGATTCTTTCGAGCGAACAAAAGGTCAGAGACATTTCTTTCTGTTTTGCGACTTAACCCCTCTCCACAACCTAATCACTGTGTGGTCTTGTCCGCTGGGCCGAGAACCGTGAAAAGCAGAGCGGAGACAGAGTCACGGTTGCTGAGGGTGATCCGACCCCACAGACGTGTGTGTGAGAGTCAGCCTGCGTGCTTGAATGGCGTCTTACAGCTTAAAACCCAGACTTGCTCAAGGTTACAGCACATCCAACCTGAGCAAGTCTGGATGCGTGCCTGGATGCAAGCCAGTCGACCTGTTGAGTGAGACCACCCACACCGGGCCCCGTCGGTTCAGCTCCGTCAGCTCTCTGGAGATGGCTTTCACAGACGGTCTCTCTGAGTTTACATTTCGTTTCGTTTCGGGTGTGACTTACCCTCTTTGGGCACTGCATGTCTCGAGCCAAGCTGAGCAGGAGCTCGTGAGAAATCGGATCCACGAGATTCAGAAAGGCGGTGTTCTTGTATAGAATGTCACTGAGAGATGTGCCCTCAAGTCCTAAATCCTACAGCAGAGAGAGAGAGAGAGAGAGAGAGAGAGAGAGGGGGGTCAGACCAGTACAATGAAATTTATAGTTTTGAGTGTTCACTCTAGCGCTCCAAAGGTCATTGCAATGGGAAATCCAACGATTTAATCCTTTCATGCTCATTCCCCTTTTAATCTGTGGGATTATTCTAGGGCCTATTTGAACGACATGCTTAATCTGAAGAAATCATTGATGCTTTTGGTTTCAATGCTTTCGCTTCTGGAAGTAATTACAATGCCAAGAACCCTGTCATGGAGCTGAGTTTCAAACAGCTTGTCATGTCCTGAGTCCTGGATCTTTAAACAAAACCAGACCAAGGCAAACTTGCAGAACCGCAAGCCTTGTACACGACTCTAAGCCCGTTTTTTATTACCCCTGCAGAAATCAAAAGTCAAGACAGGCGAATCTGATGTGGCAACCCGTAAAAACGAAAATGAAGAGAGAAGAAAAATGCCCCCGAGGATTCTGCTTCTTGTTCGCCGCTTGGCACGATTCACAGTGACACTGCAAAAACAGGGTGTGGGAATTGAGGGGGGGGGGGGCGTTGGGGGAGGGTGGTGTGACTTCAGGTAATTGGGGGGGTGGGGGGGGCATGAGCATATGTTTGTGACATAGCACTTTGAGACATATTACAAGGGTTTAAAATACAGTTCACCCAAATACTCCTGCAAAAAGGATGACACCTCTTACCACATACAAAGAGCCTGTCACATGATAAACCGAATGACAATCTGTAGGCACTGTGTGTGTGTGTGTGTGTGTGTGTTCACAGATTTACTGGAAAAGAAGGGGCTTTTAAAGGAAAAAGCTAAAGAGGAAAATTGAAGGAAGGAGTAAATCCTTTCCAATGCCTTGTGATTCGTCCTTTGGCCTGGTTTACCGAGGCCTTTAGGTCTTTAAGCCCTGAGCGCGGCGGAACATGGAGGCAGCGGTGGCAGCTGACAGCAGAGACACTGAGCGGATTCCTCCCGTCAGCGGTTTCTTCTCCTCTGGGTTTCTGCCTCATTTACTGCCTGGGATTTCTCTGGAATTCCCTGACAGTGAGTTTCTCTCACAAGCTTTTCTCTGCTTCCACTTAAAAAACAACAAAACAAAAAAACAAAACAAAAAAAACAACCAAGGATGCACTGTACTACACACCCACCCTGTTGCCCTCTGAGAATTATTCTAAGCAAGACAAAACATTAATATATTCACAATATTTAGAAGTGAATTTTAATATCATACAAAAATATTGCTGATTCCCCTCTGAACCTGGTATTTTCCCCTCAGCTGCAGCACAGAATTGGTCTGAAGAAATTGTAATGGGATTAATTTTACTTGCGTCTGTAATGCAATATTTTTTTAGTGCTGCGTGTACTGAAACTAAATCACTATTCTGTTATGAAACATTTTGGTCTAAGAGCTGAGGAAATGCTCTAATTGCTTTTCTAAGAAATATTAGGGACCAGGACATTTCTCTTCATCTTTCCAAAGGCACGAGAAAAAATGATTCCTAGCTTGCCTTGGAGTAACGAAAGACAGATACAAACAACAGAAACATATGGTCGTTTTAAAAACCTGCAAATCAACTTGAAAAACAGAACCGCAGGTAAATTATTCAACGCTTTAGGCAAGATTTTGTCTCCTATTTCTGGAAACATATTATTAAAAACTGTTCCCAGTAAAGGACTCAGAGAGTTGTTGCTAATAGGGATAAAGAAAGAGAGAGAGAGAGAGAGAGAGAGAGAGAGAGAGAGACAGTTCAGTGCAGTAGCACAGAATCAAACCAGTCTAGAACATTCCGCCTCACTGCTGCGTGGTGTAGAACACAGCTCACAAAAACATTACGATTCAACAGCTCCACTTTTCATCCACTTTTATGGCTCATACATGACCCTGCATGTATTCCCACAGCACCGGTACCATACTCGCTGCCACAAACACATCCAGTGCAGTCCAATATCCAGAACAGGGCTTTTTTTTCCCAGGGGGGTTGATCTGATTTTGCCCGACAGCCTTCGCGGCCATGGCTCTAGCTCATGCGTCTGACAGACCTCGCACGCTGATGTATCGCCTGTCTCTCTGTGTACTGCCGGGCAAAGACTGAAAATTAATTAAGTGAATTAGGCAACAGGAAGGAATTGCAGCAGAGGTAAACAGCGGATTGTTACGCCACCGCTTCAGGGTGAAAGTAGGCGTCGCGGCCGCTTGGTAGTCGGCATTGTGTTCTTAACGTCAAATCCCTTCTGCTCCCAGAAGGGAAAGCTGCTTTAATCTTCACAGAAACAAGCCTCCATTCATGTTAAGGATTAACCCTTGCCGTGCCGTGACCCTTTTTTTTTTCATTTCCACCAGTGGCACGCTGACACTGCCTTCGTGATTGGATGGGCTTTTCTGACGGGTCTGGCACGAACGCGATGCGCTGTCTGCTCCAGCGAGGCCCCATGCTCAGGTTCTCTCTCTCTGTCTTACGCTGCTATTCTCAGCACACCCTGCCCCCCCTCCTCTCTAAAACAAACACTCCAGCGCATCAGTTCCTTTAAGCAGCTCTTTCACTGTTACTTATCATTCACTGTGTTTCAGGTGTTGAAACTGTAATTGACAGCCTATTGAAATACTCATATTGGAACAGGGGAGAGACAGTAGTGAGACTAATTACCACCCCCCCTCCTTCTTTTTTTCCTTTTTTTTTTGGAACGTATTGGGGAATTTCTTCCAGGTTGCTCTGCGACACAGAGGTCAATCAGAGATGAACAGGGTTCTTCTGATGTATGTAAAGCTACTTATTGTCGTTTTTTTTTCTCAATAACTGACACGACACAAATTACACAGCGCTGCCAAGCGACGGAGCACACACTGAAGGGAGGGTCTTACTCTTGGATTGACCTGCACCTCCTCAGTTGCCTCAACATCAGTGACTGCTGTTTCTCCGCAGAAAGACAGAGAACAACCCCTGGTCAGCACTGTCTCCCATGAGAACATCGACATTTCCTTAAACTCACCGATTCTCTTTAACAAACTGTCCATTCAGAGGTTGGATAGAGACCACATGTCAGTGGAGGGAGAGAGGGTGGACCTTGGGGAAATCCTCTTAATGAGACTTTACTGGTTTTCGGCTGAATTTCAAGAAGCTTTTCTGGGGAGATCAATAAAATGAGAACTTGACGAAAAGTCAAAATCCCTCAGAGAGAGAGAGAGAGAGAGAGAGAAAGAGAGAGAGAGACAGGTTCTTTGTGCGAACTGGTATATTGAGAGCTGCAGGCTAATGATGGCTTTGATTTCATGATCACAGATGTATCTTTGGAAACTAGAGCCAGTTACACCTCTCTTCTCTTTGTTAGTCATACTCATATAGCATTGTCTTTATCTGTGGTAAGTTTTTTCCCCTTCGACACGTTCACAGAAATTCTGGTTTCAAGGAGAGCATATACTAAAGGGCCTGTGGCATCTAATCTATCGCCTTCGTTTCTTCACCACCAACAGTTTCACTTGGAGCACAATTCTCCTTCATTAAACGCATGCACAAACCACAAATTACTAAACTACTTAATAAACACGCCGACCAGAAAACAGTTAAGAGGGGGTGAGCGACAAAGAGAACCATATGACACGCAGTAAGCCCGAGGTCACCGACTGAAAGCGGAGATATTGGGGTTGTCATCTGGGGATCTTATTAGAAACTGTCACTGTAGCATCACCCGCTAACAGCCGCGAGATGGTCGGACACCTGCGCGTTTGGAGCAGTCAAATGACACCAAACGAGGCGTAAGCAAAAGAATGTGGCTTTGGGGTTGATTCAGTGCGCAAGTAATGAGTCAGGGGTTACCGTGACTGTAACCCTTGCGAAGGCCAAAGGCTTGTAAACATATTTGACATTAACAACTTGTGAAAACCCTTGCGGTGTGTATTGTCGCGTTATTACAAAGATGTTATTAAAGGAACTGGTTTGAACAAGCATCCTGAACTGCGTTTACAATCAATTAAAGCGAAGAATAAGTGTACAGTCACATTTCACAGTACTGAAATTAATCAGACTAATTCCCACACAGACATATATCAATTATAACAGATTAATCTGCTCATTCTGCCACGCTGCACACAAAACCGTTGTCGGGTTAGCACAAATTTATACAAAAACTATTCCGTGTCAGGACGAAGAGTTGTGGATCCGCCAAAGAGTTTCCTCTACACAAGGGTGAGATTGTTTTGTTTTTTGTTTTGTTTTGGGGTTTTTTGTTGTTGTTGTTCTTTTTGTTTTTTTACCTTTCTGAGTAATTTCAACACGTCGACTGCTTGGTCAGCTTTCTGTTGTCTCAAAAGCTTCTGTATCTCCCGGACCCACGCGACCCTCCGCACGTACGGGCTGTGGTTCGTTTTGCGCAGCATCCCGGGTAGCTTGTCAGACTTCAGCACCAGCGATGTGAACAAAAAGTCCCCGCCGCCACGGCTCTCTGTCTTCTCTGCATCTCCGGAGCTGTCACGCCGCCGCCGTCCTCTTTTGAAAAAAATTGCTTCGTTGTCCAGGCTGCTCTGTCTGGTCAATTTGGAGCCCATTCTGTTGCTGATTAAATGCTCAAAATTTGTATCAGCGCTGTTACACAATTTGATTTTGCGCAGCCATAAAGTAAACTTGAGAGAGGCGTAATCTCATCCAGTCTACAGTTGCCTACTACGTGTGCGAGAACTATACACTTTTGCGGTCCTGTGTAAATTAAAACCAATTTATCTGACTCAATTGCACTCTAATGTTCGACTACAAAGCAGTTTTGTTCCAGTCTTCTAGATGAAATTCAACCACTTTGTCGTTGCTTCGTTTGCCTCCCCGTATTCTCGCTGTGTTTGTGTCCTCAGGGTTACACCACACGGCTCCAACCTACTCTCTGTCCAATCAGATGGCGTGATACCCACATGTGCGTTTAATAACAGAAATCCTCGCTCCACCCGCTACTTAAATTAAAGGAGAGGACACGGGTTACTATAGACCAGCCTTTTTTTAGTAGCAAACAAATGCATACTGATTGTTTAAAATAAATTAATCTATGCTGTATACCACAACAAGGTTTTTATTTGTGACTCATGCATTTTACTGGCTTAGCCAAGAAATGAACAAATTGTTTTCTGTCCTGACAATGCGAAAAGTTTCATGTTTGTATTTTGAAACGTCCAGAGGACGTCCCCAGATTTCTGCTCCTCAAGAGAACAAGTTGCGCACGATGATATTAAATTAGAACAGAACGTCACGCTCGATCGTCGAGTACTGTTGTAATACACTGAATTGCAAAATATTTGTGGTTAACGGGACATGATCTTGAATTCTAATTGGGTATGGTGCCCTTCTCTAAAAAGCACACGCGCGCAAACACACACACGCACACACAAGCACACAGAGAGCGGGAGTGAGAGAGAGAGAGAGAGAGACAAAATTTAGTCGGCCACGCTGTTAAAGATCAAAACTGATTAAATGAATAAGTTATATGAATACAATGAGTACTTGCAATGAGAGTATTCAAACTAATGTTACTTTTTTTGTTAAATAAAATGTAAATAAATGTTCAATAAATTGGTGGTGGTCACATTTAAGCGTGGTGGATTGACCTCAGCGGATCCGACAGCAGCGTTTCTATAGTAAAACATTTGCATGGTTAATCTTTTACCATCGCAACTGGCACTGTAATCACAATACTACGTCCTTATTTGCGGAGTTCAATCCTTAGAAGATTAAATATTAGGTTTCAGGAGATCATTTATTTGTGTAATCATCCATTTAGAAAGTTTACACACGTTTACCCCCTTAGCTGAGGCGCGGAGTCCACTACGGTGTCAGCCTTCACAGGCGTCAGCATGAATGACGTTTGCTTCGGCTTGCCAGGGATCATATGGACCCTTCATTGCGGGTAATAAAAAAAAAATCTCGTTTTCATTTAGTTGTTGTTTACCTTGAGGGTTAAAGTTTAATGACTTTGTCACACAATAAAGGCATGTGTGTGTGTGTTTGTCCGTGTCCTTCTTCCTTTACTCCCTGCCAGACCAGTGAGGTGTATCGACATTCACTCCAGGTGTGTGACGTTAAAGGTAAGAACTGGATTTTGCCTCTACACACACGCACACATTTGGCTCCTTTGTACGGACATTGAAAACTGACATTATGCCATGTGTCAAAATACCCACAACAAATCCACCAAAAACATTTTACATGAAAATGATCTTGAAAATCTGCTATGTCATTTATTCCAGTGTCCTCACAGCTAAGAAAAAAAACCAAAAAAACAAAACCTCTCTATGGGGAACTAAAAGTTACACAGCATTGCTTTGTTAGTTCTGAGCTGCGATTTTCTTTTGAGATTCATGTGTAGGAAGAATGTGTTCTTTCTGGAATTCCAGTCTGTAGTTGGATGGATTTGTCAGGGGGATGTGGAGTGAGCCAGTGACAAAGGGTTTGAATGCTTTGAGACCATGAAAGCCTCTGTCTTCTCCTAAGCAGGATTTAAGACCAAAGAAGTCCATTTATTACAAATCAGTGTTACATTTTTTCCATGAAAAGTGTACAGCAACTGTACAGGCAGAGTGGTGCATTCGCACAGTTCCACAGCAAAAGGTGTTGGATGAAGCAATTATAAAAACTCAAAGACCATTATTTCATTTCAGCTTATGGGACATTGAATGACAAAAAAAAAAAAAGAGGAGGGGGGGTTTCAAATTCATATTTTTTTTCTTACAGTAGCTGCTGGGGATTACATTAGAGTTTATTACATGAAATATTATTTGAAGAAGAACCTTTATTTTGAGTGCTTTAACTTTGACAAAACAGATAAAGTTCAAGTAGAGCTGCTCCAACTAGACTTCAGAGTTGTGACTTTGTTATTTGTGATCTGTTATATAAAACGTCAAAATGTTCTGAGCATAGTTTAATATCTACATTTTATATTTAATAAAGATACTAGAGATTTTAAACAAATATAAATATATATATATATATATATATATATATATAGAGAGAGAGAGAGAGAGAGAGATAGATATATATATATAGATATATGGTTTTTCATTACTGTAGTGATCTGTCCTGCTCTTGGTCTGGCTTTCTGCGTTGACACATGGCATAAAGCACACTGTGCTACATTGTAATGACCTGTTAACGATTATGATCAAATTAATTTTGTATCACACGCTGAATTGCTTACTCATCTTCAGCAGATTGAGTGACATATAGCTAACGCCTAAATACTTTAATTGTTTTATTGGCACGAAGACATCCAGAGAATTTGCCCTTGCCTTCCTGCGATACTTTAAAACAAATCAAGGTGAAAGGGGAAATAAAAATAGCTGAACAGTTCCATGACTCTTTACAGACTCCTACAGAATCCTGCAATGTTAGGGGGCGGCCGCGGCCTAATGGTTAGAGAAGCGGGTTTGCAACCAAAGGGTTCAGTCCCCGGGAGCGGCAGGAAAAATGTGGAAGGGGGGAGTGGGTGAACATTGCCCCCCCACACACACACATCCACAGCTGAATTGCCCTTGGGCAAGACACTTAACCCCCAACTGCCCCCCGGGTGCAGGTGTGCTGCCTACTGCCCCTGCTCCTCCTGTGTATGCGTGTGCTCACTACTGGTGTGCATGGATGGGTTAAAGGCAGAGGTCAAATTCACTGCTCACTGCTCACAGTGTGTGTGTGCGATCACAGAGAATCTAAATTCTAATTATTGAGCGCTAAGCATACCCTAAGCTAGAACTTTTTGTTCTCGTTGTATAATTTTGCTATTGTTGTATGCTCATCATGTTTCTTTCTGTGTCAGAACTTTTGTGGGAAGTAAGGTCAGTCCATACAAAAACATAGTGCACAAAAAACAAAAACATAGTGCATATTAAACATAGTGCATTGTGCATGTGTTATTAGTGAGGACTGGTGAGTGAGGACTGGTGAGAAGATCAACCAGTCAAACACAAGTTGTGCTCCGCTCAGGTCTGTTTGAAAGAGAAATTACGCTTGGCTCTGGTAAACTTCGACGGGAACATTTTAACAGAGGGTTATTCTGTTTTTATGACAGTGTAAAATCAAAACGTTCCTTTCACTGTCAGAGAGGAGGGTTTTTTTTTTTTAAATAGTTATCTTTTTTGATTCTGTCATGGAAGATGTTCAGGGGAAAAACAGGAATCGACAGCGCTGTGAGAAAGGTTGGATTTTGGGGAATACTGTGAATTGCACCGACGTTAGCTGACTGCTTCTGTCGTCCTTAACAGCAAAATGGTTCAGAAGTCTGTGGTAGTGGGTCTGCTGGTTCTACTGGTGGCGGCAGTGGGCACATTCGTGGGAGTCTTCTTTGGCGTGAGTAGGAGAAGTCCCCCCCAGGAGGGCTACTTCACCAGGGCTGCAGTGGCAGCAGATGCAGGACCATGTTCGGAAATTGGAAGGTAATGCACTCGCTCAAAAACCCTGGAAAAACCACTCCCCCAAAAAGTTCTTTATAAAATACTTTATCTATATATATATTCTTTATATTCCTCATACAATTCAGGAAAAAACGACTTGTTTTATTATGTTGTCAAATAAAATGTTGATAGACAAGTTTGTAAATCTCTCAATTTTGACCGTTTTGTAATTTTAAGTTTAGGGTCAGGGTTATTTCAGTTTAAAGGGCTCACATACTGTTTGTTGATCATTAAACATGAAATGGTAAAACATTCTTATGAGGCAGTTAACACATGTGTGTGGGTGGCAAGTATTACCTTGACCTATACACCTACAGACCTTTATAAACACCTACAGACTTTTATAAATAGCTACAGACCTTTTGTTAAAAAAAAATTTATAAAAAAAAAACAAGAAAAAAACAAACAAACAAACAAACAAAAAAAACAAAGCAGCGCATCATGTGTTCTTGCACGTCAGTTAGAATATCAGTTTCATATATATTAGAATATCAGTTTCCATCATGTATTGGTGCTTGTATTGAGGTTTTTATGTTTATCTAAAAGGGACATGTTGAAGAAGGGAGGGTCAGCGGTGGACGCGGCGATTGCTGGTCTTCTCTGTGTTGGTCTCATGAACGCTCACAGCACGGGCATCGGTGGCGGATTCTTCTTCACCATCTACGATGCCAGGACAGGTACGAGTCCCTCGGGCTCGATCTCAGTTCACACCGCCACCAGTAACACCAGCACCACCAACCTTTAAAACCACCTAAAATACTCCACCAGCCCAGTGCCACCAGCAACTGAAACCGTTCTGTTCCACCAAAGCATTCCACCACCACACCATCTTAAGTCTGTACACACCATCTTAAGTCTGTACACACCTTCTTAAGTCTGTACACACCATCTTAAGTCTGTACACACCATCTTAAGTCTGTACACACCATTTTAAGTCTGTACACACCTTCTTAAGTCTGTATACACCTTCTTAAGTCTGTACACACCATCTTAAGTCTGTACACACCTTCTTAAGTCTGTATACACCTTCTTAAGTCTGTACACACCATCTTATGTCTGTACACACCATCTTAAGTCTGTACACACCTTCTTAAGTCTGTACACACCGTCTTAAATCTGTATACACCTTCTTAAGTCTGTACACACCATCTCTGTACACACCATCTTAAGTCTGTACACACCATATTAAGTCTGTATACACCATCTTAAGTCTGTACACACCATCTTAAGTCTGTACACACCATATTAAGTCTGTATACACCATCTTAAGTCTGTACACACCTTCTTAAGTCTGTATACACCTTCTTAAGTCTGTACACACCATCTTAAGTCTGTACACACCATCTTAAGTCTGCACACACCATCTTAAGTCTGTACACACCTTCTTAAGTCTGCACACACCTTCTTAAGTCTGTACACACCATCTTAAGTCTGTACACACCATCTTAAGTCTGTATACACCATCTTAAGTCTGTACACACCATCTTAAGTCTGTATACACCTTAAGTCTGTACACACCGTCTTAAATCTGTACACACCTTCTTAAGTCTGTACACACCATCTTAAGTCTGTACACACCATCTTAAGTCTGTATACACCATCTTAAGTCTGTATACACCTTCTTAAGTCTGTACACACCATCTTAAGTCTGTACACACCTTCTTAAGTCTGTACACACCATCTTAAGTCTGTACACACCATCTTATGTCTGTACACACCTTCTTAAGTCTCTATACACCATCTTAAGTCTGTACACACCTTCTTAAGTCTGTACACACCATCTTAAGTCTGTACACACCATCTTATGTCTGTACACACCATCTTAAGTCTGCACACACCTTCTTAAGTCTGTATACACCATCTTAAGTCTGTACACACCATCTTAAGTCTGCACACACCATCTTAAGTCTGCACACACCATCTTAAGTCTGTACACACCATCTTAAGTCTGTACACACCATCTTAAGTCTGAACAGAGGGCAGATGTGCTGGTTCTGTTTGGACAGGTAAAGTGGAAATCATTGATGCCAGAGAAACGGCCCCTGCCAATGCGACCGAGGATATGTTTGGGAACAGCACAGACCTCGCGCGGAAAGGTACCCATTAACCTGTTTCATAATTTGAGCTATAAAACTCACCCGTGTAATCTGTGATTTACAAGCAAAACAGAGGCCTTTCATTGAAGTACCACACCAAACAGACAGACAAGGACAGATAAGATAAGATAGGAATGATGCGACAGATAAGGACGCTAAAGAGTATATACAGGGATTTATCATAAGAGTAGAAACAAAGGTACCCTGGACAAGCAGTAATCCACTGTCTGTTTACTGACAAAGATAGAAGGCTACATTCACAGGGAAGCACAGAGTTCAGGCATTCAGGCCATTTTAAAGGCCTTCATTTACTTTTTTTTGGGCAGTTACGTAGATCACTGTTAATGGAAACAAACAAGGAATTTAACAAAACACAGTTTATGTTGTGGACGCAAAAATTCATATGAAAGACTAATGGCATCTAATCTCTCACTGGCTTATTTTCCATGAGTCTGCATTTTTGAAATTGTCCTTTTCAGTGGAAATCTTGTTCCATCGTGTGTGTGTGTGTTTTTTTTATTGCAGTCATTTGCAGTTAAACTGTAACCTGAGTGAATGCGCTGTTCATTGTCTACTGTGTTTCTGTGATAAAGTGTAACGTCTGTTTTGGCAGGTGCGCTGTCCGTCGCTGTCCCCGGGGAGATCAGGGGCTACGAGATGGCCCACAAACGGCACGGCAAACTACCGTGGAAAGAGCTCTTCCAGCCGAGCATTCGTCTGGCCAGAGACGGCTTTCCCATCGGACAGGCCCTGGCCAGAGCCATTTCCAGTAACAGAGTAACCATAACCAGCAACGAAACTTTATGGTAAAACCTGAGTCGCTTGATCGCTCAGTTTCTTCAACAGACTCTCTTCCCAGTCCTGCTCCCGACGACCCACACCATACAATTTATTTATTTTTTTTAGATTTTTCCTTACTCTCGTGGCATCAACTCATTCTCAGGCCCTTGGTTGGCAGAGTCAGGTGTGTTAGCAGAGTTCAGAGTCAGGTGTGTTAGCAGAGTGCAGAGTCAGGTGTGTTAGCAGAGTCAGGTGTGTTAGAGCAGGGAGATATCTAAGATGGGCAGAGCTGGGAAACCTCCAGCAAAAGCACTGGGACACATAGATATACATAAAGATGTGCTGATCTTCTGCGCTGATCTTCTGTGCTGATCTTCGGTCAGATCATTGATACAAACAAGGTGTTTCGGAGATTACTCTGGAATGTCAGTGGGAGAATTGCAGATTGTGTGAAATGACACAGATTAGAGAAGAAGGATGATAGGGGATCCCGTGCGTTGTGATAAGAGTGATGACTGTCCTCGTTTTGATTCTAGTTCTGTGTTCTGTGACTCCAATGGTCAAATCTTGAAGGAAAACGACACCATCTTCTTCACCAAACTGGCCGACACTTACGAGGCAATCGCAGAAAATGGGCCCGAGATTTTCTACACCGGACGAATAGCAGAAAACCTCGTGAAGGACATCAGAGATCTAGGTTCTTTTCCTCTTAATGACCTCTTCACTTTGGGGACATATTTTGACCTTGAATAAAAATAAATTAAAAAAAAAAGAAGTGAGCAGAGAGGCAGTTCTCCTCCAAGCAGATTTTGTGATGAGAATTAAAAATCTGGTATCCGATGTGTTTCAGGCGGCATCATAACTATGGAGGATTTGAGGGACTACAGCGTTCTGGTGGACGAACACCCACTTACTGCCAACATAGGAGAGTACACGATGTTTGTTCCCAATGCGCCAGCCAGTGGTCCAGTTCTCTCGCTCATACTCAACACTCTGTCTGGTAAGAGTAACAGAACACGTCTCTTCCTTCAGCAGTACAGCTCTGTCTACTTATGTAACACGCATGTTGTCTGTTGCCGGCTGAATGCACGCTGTATATCTGTCGTGATTTTCTAGATGTGACAGCTTAGTAGGGAAAGACAGTGTTTGAACAGAGACGTCCAGTCATTTCATTAATTCTTTTCTCTTTTTATTTTTTTCAGTCTCTCTCCATCCTGTAAATAGTCAGACAGTATTTTTTTGTTCTATTTGGTCGTGTGGAACAGGATGTGTTTCATATTGAGAGATAACACAGACGCTAAGCTATCGGCTGGAATAATTAAGAGCTTCCCCTCCTCGTTTTCTCTGCCTCGCCGCCCACGCGGTCTGCACTCCTGTCTCACACACAGCAGCTAAAAGGGGCAATTTACCACTAATTGGACACAAACGGATCTCTGAAAACAGCACACACCCGCATGTCAAACCTTTTCTGTGGCTCGCCACCGGGAGACCAGCTTAGCTTTAACGGCAAGAAGTCAAACGAAACACTGCGCAGCTCCAGCCCGCGTAGTTGCAACTCCTGTTATAATGTTTAGTCTGATCGTACCTCCACTACACTGGAGTCAGCGGCTCAGTTTTCGAACAAGGCGATAAAACAAAGTGTCAGTCACTGCAGAAACACCTGCTGGTCTTGTTCGTCAGCGCATTTACCCATTTACGACGTGTTTTCTTACTTTTATTTATTTATTTATTTATTTATTTATTGACGCAGGCTGTATATTTATTTCTATTTTTCCAAAATAACGGGCACTGAGAATGCATAAAACATCTCTTCCGTCTAAGAGCACCTGCTTGGAAGCAACACGAACTCGTGCCTCGGGAATCCTCTTGATGATTTGGCTCATAACTGAGCAATTATAAAAGCCCGTTAAATTAATGTGAGAGTCAATATCACGGAAATGTTTTCACTATCCCGCGGAGCAGCTGATTGAAACACGTCGCTGCCTATGCTAAGCTAATGACAGCAATTACAGTAAATGAGAAACTGAACGGCGATGAGAGTGGGCGACAAAATGATCTCTGTCTCTTTTCTCTGTCAGGATACAACTTCACATCTGACAGCGTTTCTACTCTAGACAAAAGGATCCTGACCTACCACCGCATAATCGAGGCCTTCCGCTTCGCCTATGCTAAGAGGACTGTTTTGGGAGACCCCAGGTTTCTCAACATCTCCAATGTAAGCCATGCGATTATGATTTGTAGTGCTTGAACAATTAATGCAACTAATGCTGAGAAAAATGTTTACATGGGATCTATGTACTCTGTCGCTGAAATCAGACTGTAACAAAGATTAATATTGGAAATGTCTCCTCAGTCTCTACTGTGAGGTCCAAACAGTGTCCTCAAATTTCAATGTGTAAGGCTAGTTCCTTTTTTCCCTCTGAGTTCTTAATTATACGGATGAATTTATTTGAATATTTATATTGCCTACACACAACAAGTCAGTCATAAGCCAAACACTTCTTGAATAAAACAGTTGAAAACACTGCGGTGGAGATCAAAGCCTGAATCTAATGAGCCACTTCGAATCCTAATCATTGGCTGAGAAAAGTGTGTGGAATTGAATGCTTCATTGTAAGGTCTGGCCTTTGATCAGAATCTGGTCAAGGCAATGGACCATTAGGTTTCCCCCCTTAACAGAGGCTACGCCACGACGACTGGTTCTCATCTTTCTCTGCAACTCCCACAGTTCATCCAGAACATTACCTCAATCCAGTACGCCAACATGATCCGGCAGAAGATCACAGACGACACCACCCAGCCGGAGAGCTACTATGAGCCTCAGTTCTATCTCCCCGACGACCACGGAACATCACACCTCTCCGTCGTCGCGGAGGATGGCAGCGCGGTAGCCGCCACGGCAACAATTAACCTCTAGTGAGTGACCGATGTTCACTTGGTCTGTGGGAAATTAAAGCACTTTTTGTTTGGGCAGCGGTGTAGGAACCTGCACCCTGTCTAAGTACAACTCAACTCACATCCTTCTCGCTCAAATCTGGACGTAGTGGTAGTGGTAGTGGTAGTGATGTGAAGGGGCCTCGTATCCAGTTGGCTCCAGTTTTGAAGCCTAAGAATGGCAGCGAGAGCACAGCTGCTCCAGAAGTGCGTAACCTCTGACATAGAAAGCAGTCATTCTAAATGACTCAGCATAAGTGACCCGGCAAAAAATGAACGACCTTGCAACGCAGCACAGCAGTGGTGTCTTTTTTTCCCCCATTATTTTCATTTTATATCTGTGATAAAGATATGCTCTTCGCTCCAACAGTTTTGGCTCCAAGGTCATGTCCCCCTCGACGGGCATTCTCCTAAACAACGAGATGGATGACTTCAGTTCGCCTTTTATCACCAATGCCTTTGGGGTGCCTCCCTCTCCCAACAACTTCATAAGGCCAGGTGAGCAAGTACAAGTGCTGCCTCTAACGTTTTTCCTGTTCTAGTCATAGAGTACTGGAACTAGAGGGAACATAGCAAAATGTGTAAAAACAGTCCAAAATGAAGCATTTTAATCCTGTACAGACCAAACTGAGAGAGCTGGTTAACAGGCTTGTGTGTCATTTTATGATGCTATTCCTCCAGGCAAAAGACCAATGTCCTCCATGTGTCCTGCCATTCTTGTGGACAAGGACAATAAAGTTAAAATGGTGGCTGGTGGGTCCGGAGGCACAAAAATTACCACATCTACAGCGCTGGTGAGTTCTGGAAACTTCTACAGACGCGTTGTACCTTACAACGTGGATCTGGTTGTGTTATGAACGGTTTGTGCGACTTTTTATGATCTGTGATCTGATGGCCCGTGTGATGTCAAATGTCTCTTAGGTCATTTTAAAAGCTCTGTTCTTTGACTATGACCTTGAGAGAGCCGTGGGGGAGCCCAGGATCCACAACCAACTCAGTCCCAATATAACCGTGGCAGAGCCCGGCTTTGATCAGGTGAGCTCGACTAATTTTACCACAGTTCAACTCAGGTGTTTGTGTATCAATATATATATATATATACATGTATGAAAGAGTCTGTCTGCTCGGTGATGTTAGAAGGGTTAGAACCTTCTAAGATAAAGTCTGAGTATGGAGTTTTTTTTCGTGTTGATCCATGGCTGTGTACACATCAGCACTGGTCTTTGCATTTTTCCCCGATCAGGCACTGTTAGAAGGCTTGGCGAAGAAGAACCATGAGACCGAAATGCTGACGTCTGTCGGGGCGGTGGTGCAGGCTGTGATGCGTGAGGGGGAGAGGCTCCACGCTGTATCTGATCACCGGAAAGGGGGCTACGCTGCTGGGTACTGATCCAGCTGTGACGTGCTGGAGCCCGGTTTTATGCCAACCATGACTGAGCGGGCTCTCCGTTTCTCTGGCCTCAGTGCCAGACTAGAACATCAGGACACTTCTGTAGTATCTCTGACAACTCCACCAGTGACTTAATGGCCTTTAGTGGATCCTAAAGCAGTGAACACATCCACACCCAACTGGACTGACATCTGGCAATTACTGTATCACATACAATTCAAGCAATATTGTTTTTTCTCTTTCAATTGAAAGTATCCAAGTGTTTGTAATATATCACCCCTTTTTGGCTGTTTATTGAAACTGGAACGAGGCAGGTCAACCATTGTTTAAGGTTGCATTTTGTATTTTCTTGGGATATTTTAGAAAATAATGTATACCTATTGTGGTTAATTATCATTTTTTCAATGTTTTAAGTTATAAAATTAAACTTTTTTTTTTTAAACTTAAAGTGTGTTGAATTGAGAGAAGCAGGCTGTGTGTGTGTGTGTGTGTGTGGGGGGGGGGGGGGGGTTGTGATTCCTGTGTGAGAGGAATGCAGTGAGGAAAGTCAGTGAGTATATCTTCGTGCAGATACAAGTTGCCGGTTTATCCTCTCTGCTGACAATGTGAACTCTGCTGTTCTGCTGCAAAAAACAAACAAACAAAAAAAAAAAAAAACAGTTTTTTGTCCCACTTCCACCAAAGACTTTTGCTGGCGTTCATACCTGTCTGTCTCGGTATGACGCTGAAAATAGGATTTTAACACTAATTTATCGCAGGCTCTCCTGGGCACTTCATGGATGCGGGCCACTACGATAGCAAGGCTAACTCAGCCTCGTCTGTGATCTCAGAGCCGGTGTTGCGTCAAATATGGAGCGTGTGCAACACGTTGACCTATCCCTGCAGGAGCAACGTCGAATTTAATGACAAGTATTTAACGTAAACAGTAATGACAGTCGGAAACAATCGAACTCGGAACTGGGCATTAAAAATACATCTACATCTGAGGCGGCGTCTACAGGCATGAGGTGAAATAGTTGAACTGAACCTCCTCCTCTCTTTACTCCCTGGAAAAAAAGCCCTCATTTGCACTTCAAACGACAAGTTAAAGGTTAATTCTGTTTACTACCGAGGTCAAAGGGTGCCTAACAAAATGTATGTTCGAAAACATTTCTTTCCTACTCGGTCAGTGAATTTTGCGTGTGCAAGCAGATGTGATTTTATTACCGCCAAGTATGTGCACATGTCGATATATTATTGTGGTCCTCTGCGTCGGTGAGGCGTCAGCCTCTGTTGGACATGCTTTGAAGACTAACGGGCTCTTGCTGGTCCAAAAAGGTCAGAATCTCTGACGACTCTGAGCCGTCCTGCTGAGTGTGACAATGCAGGTCTGTCACCAGGTTGACTTCACCTAGCACTGACTGTTATCAACTGTCCCGCTCAAACAAGATCCCGCCGTGAATCGTGACATTCAGGGAAAAGCCGCAAAACCGCCGGGGGTGGGGGGGGGCTTCACGACGACAAGGACAACGAAAAAAACCAATAATCGGTGATGTGGGTCGGGTTGTGATTGGAGTGCAATCATGTTCGGTGCTACAGAGCGGCTGTTTGATTTTCTGAAAAGCAAGGGCGTAGGTTTGATTTTGACATTGGTAGAGACATAAAAGCAGTCCACAGAGGCCCCTATGAAAACCGTGGGGTTTTGCATGTATGACAGACCTCTGACTCTGATTTCATGTCATCTAGAGCCTTTATTGATAGATATGTTAGCCAACACACTCATAAAGGGAGGAGGTTTTTTTCTGTCATTATGCTCCTGAGACAATAATTACACACTTTTGATTATGCAAACCAACAACATTACGGTTTAGCTTTCTGTGCTTCGTGATGGAACATCTAAAAAAGACAGCGCTCTTCAGGGATTGACATTAAGGTTTTTAGTCTGTACCGAACACAAGAATATGTTAATGAATGAATTCTGTAAAGTTAAAGGCAACTAATGACCGACAATGAGTTTAACAGAGACCTCTTACCTTTACTCTGGCCACAGTGCAATTGTCAACATCTCTCATACATCAACATCATAGTACATACACACGACGTAGCGGGAGCACCTACAGGCCTAACCTGGTACTGCAGTCCACGTAACCAACACCCAAGTACCGTAATCACAGAACACAACTAGAGAGACAGGGCATCATCCTTGGCTTTGTATTTCAAAAGCTGAAATAGATTCCCAACTTGCGTCTCATGGCCTGTTGGTGCCATACCCTGCCCCGCGAGGTACTGCATTGAAACTACAGTACTTTGCAGGCTTTACAATACTCTACAATACTCTACACTACTCTACACTACTCTACAATACTTCTCGCTGCTTTGTCCAGGCGCTTGAGAGTTGAATCTATTGGGGTTGCTTCTTGAACACTAACTGTGACCACATGATGGTGGGATTTACTACTCTGGTGGTGTTCGAAGCGAACGATAACATTCTTCCAGTTATTGTGTCCCTTTGGGGAGAATGCAGGGTCAGCCGTTTTGGACGGTGTACTTTTCTTTATAGTGTGTGTCCTCACGCAGTGAAAACAGAGAATTCCCCTTCACTGTGGGGCTATGGCGAAGCCACGGATACGGCCTGTCCTGAAAATGGAGGGACCTCATTTGACAGCTTTTGAACCGCAGTGTATCTGGGGTGAGGTTGGTTTGGCCTGACTTCAACGCCCGGAATGTTTCCAGTTCTACACTGTTTTCCATTGCTTCCGCTCTCACTGCTACCCTCTCTCTGTTGCTGTCTACAGCTGGGTCAGTCTCCTTAGAAATACGCCGCAGTATACAATTAGCCACTGCATGTATTTTCACATGCAGTATCAACTACTGCATGTGAAAATACATCTACACCCTGATGAGGCTAGTCACCACTTATTTCACATATTTTATATACATAGTGTAGTATTCACGTCCACGTTACTGAAACCATGTATGAGTGAGTGTTTAATAGACCTTTTAGAATACCAGTGTGACCTCAATGTAATACAAAACAAATATCTACATTTAGTCTTATAATCACGTTGTTACGAGCCTAGGCCTCACCAGCGAGCCTGCCTCTCTTCCCCTGTCCAAACTCTCACCTGATAAAATAACACATTCGTGCATGCCATATGAACAATGAGACAACATGTGCCTAGCAACTGAGAAAATATTTACTTTAAGTGACTTACACTTTGACTAGTTGAAAAGTATCTATCAATGTCCACCTTTCTTTTTTTGGCTGCCATCCTGACCAAGCATATCACTAAACTGCCACACACACACACACACACACACACACACACACACAACTTAGGATGGTGTCTTCCTCACTTAGCCTACATGCACATCTGTTTGACAGAGCATTCTTACAACCAGACGTAGCTGCAGCCTCTCACACGTTAGCAAGAAACGGCAAAGCCAATCCTATTAGCGATAATGGGTTAGGGAGGCGGGGCTTGTAGTAGAGAATGAGATCTGTTAACCGTTTGTGTACCAATGGACAACAGTGGTTATATTTTAAATGTTTGATCAAAATTATCGCTAGGGACAATTCAGTAGTCGCTGGATATTGGTAGGGACCGTCCCTACCAAATTCTACGCCCTTGTTGAGAAGCACCCCTGCTTTTGTCAAGTGTTCTAAACATGCCCCCCCCCCCCCTTCACCCTGCAGAGGTACTAGAAATTTCGGAGAGTTAGTCACCTGCTGGCATGCAGAATTAAGGCTTTTTAAAACATGATTATATAGAGTGACTAACTGACTGACTGACTAATTCACTAATTTCAAAGGACAGTTTAACCTGCAGAATCTGAAATGAAAACCACAGTTATGAGCTTCTAAGTTTTCTCAACAAAAAAAAAAACAAAAAAAAAGTTGTAAGGGCAGGTAGATTCATGAATACTTCATGCCCTCATCTGCTTCAACCCCTGTAGTGTGGCACTCCTGCTACCATCTGCATGCATGTTTTAATAATGCACATCTGTTGCCTTAGAGGGAGACACATCGGACTCCCCTTACTCACCGCTCCTCACACGAAGACAAAATCTCATTACAAATTCTCTGGGTGTTTTATCACCAGGTCAGCCCACACACACACACACACACACACACACACACACACACACACACGTTTGATGCATGTATTCATATGCCGTTGTGCCTTATGGTTCAGAGAGGGCAGAACGGCAGTGGTGAACAGAGGAGGTTTGGTGAAAGGACACAGATATCTAAGCAGAATGAAATGCCATCTGGATTGGCCAGGGCAGAACCAATTAAAAGTCCATCAAGCCAGTGTCTGCACGGAGACAACAGCGGGTCGCTGGCTTTCACTGCGACGAGACAGACATGGCCTTGGTTCGTATGCTTCCAGAGGAAATATCCACTTTCACAGATATGCATATGATTTTAAATACGAAAACTCCGTCTGACTGCGGTTGAAAAACCCATTTGTGTTTGCGTAATACCCGCTGCGGTGCTTTAATGCTTAACTTCTGTTTGGGCTTAAAACCCAGGGTTTTATAAGTACGATGCTCCCAGACAGCGTGTAGTCGTCTATAAGTCTCTATGTCAAAAAAAGAGACAGAGGACAGCTTTACCCAACACCAACTTTACAAAGTCTCTGTGCTGCCTTGTAAGTGCAGTATAATGACAGTCACAAATTTAAAGAAAATATGCAAATAAAACATGACAATCACAATGAAAAGTATTTATCTTGAACCTATATTATCAAAAGTTGTTACTGAAATCACATAAAATGCATATTGCTTACAGTTTACAGTAAAAAAAAACAAAACAAAAACAAAAGTAGAAAAGTAGAACAAGAATAATCTGGTCAGTTGATGTCACATTCACATTTGATTTAACGTTTGCATATCCTGAAATGTGCCGATGGTTGTTTTAAGGTGCTTTTAGCCTCAAGCCTGCTCTAATGTGCATTAATGTGTAATAAACCGCTTTGCTCGGTTTAAATCGAATTAAAATAAGGTACTGTATTATTGTTATCTGAAAGGAATTAGCTTACTTTTACGTTTTTGCTTAATGTATGTAGTGTTTGTTCGGAGGAACAATGTATTCTCCTTTTCACATTTGTGGATTTAGTCACAAGTACACAGTAACACATAAAAAACCCCCCTCCAATTAATGACCCCATCTTATAAAGAGTAATCAGAGTAAATGGAATAAACAGACCGTGTTTTTAAAATCCAAATGTGAAACTCTCTGAGTTCAGAGTGACCTTAGAAGATCATCAGAAGTACTTCAAAACTGGAGTATGTTCAGTGCAGAAATGTGTGTCCACTCGACAGAGGTTCTCAAGCCCTCTGTCAGGGGCCCTGTCCCTTCTGGCCGTTACACATGCATCAGATTAACCATCAGGGAACTCACAGTCGCCCAAACGCTCCCTGAGGAGCAGTGAGGAGTAGAGCTGGATCAGTAGCCAGCCGCCTGACTGAGCTTCCTGGCGTCTGACACAGCCGTGATACAGCCGCGCTCCTTCAACACAGCGTTCACCACATTAAAGAAATACGGAAACGGTGCCACCCTGTGTCCCAAACTCCTCATTCTGGATGATTCCGGACAAGTCTAGAGGGAGAGAGAGAGAGAGAGAGAGAGAGAGAGAGAGAGAGGGAAAGAGAGAGAGACAGAGAGAGAGAGAGAGGGAGGGAAAGAGAGAGAGAATGAGGCATGTCATACGTATCTTTCATAACTAATTTTTTTTTTATCACATGCAAAGAGGCAGTGACTGTATTCAAAGATGGGAGTTGAGCTTGGGGTGACAGGGCACTCCTTCAAGAGCTCAAGACAAAGACAAAGCAAAAATACACCCCCCATACACACACACACACACACACACACACACAGAGTGTTCATCTTTACTGAATCACTTACCCTGCCCATAACCTCACACTCAAAATGTACAGTGTTCTTGCCGTCAACAAACACCACCTGCTCCGAAATGGCATGTGTCAAATTCATGCCCAGCCACAGGTGGTTCATGATGGCCTGGATGAGAACAGGGAAGGGAAGAGAGGTTGATGTCGAAAAAATGGCATCGCTGTTTGCAGGTTTGTTGACTTGTTTAAAGGAAATATTGGCCTCAGTGTTTCCTCAGGCTCTTATACATCTATGGAGGCAATTTCAAAATGATATCTTTTACTTTTTTGAATAGTCCAATTTTTAAAAAAAAAAAAAAAAAAATCATTACATACTGACATACGATTTTGACTCTCAAACACAGAAAATCAGTTTCTCCCGTTTTTATTTTCTAGACTGGAGTTTTTATTTTCTAGACTGGAGTTTATATTGCTGATTGGACTGAGGGGCACAGATGTGTTC
>NC_044497.1:56483325-56503325 GCF_902362185.1 Chanos chanos
AGGAGACAAGGAGTGAGCTCTGAATTTCAAGATGAGAGGAGACAAAGAGTGAGTGTGTGTGTGTGTGTGTGTGTGTGTGAGAGAGAGAGAGAGAGAGAGAGAGAGAGAGAGAGAGAGAGTATAAATAATAACCAGTTCTGGTTGAGTTGCTTGCATATATCTTGCTGCTAAAATAACTGCCAAGTCTGAATGCTGAAAAAATACACTACAGGAACAGAGGAAGTTTCAAACAAGGAAACGGGCACCACGCCGCGGGAGCCGGGCACAAAGGCAAGAACTAGAGAACGAAGGTTATTAATACAAAACGAGGTGTCCTTGTTTTTTCCTAGCTGATTTTCCTGACTAATGCTTCAGAAACGGATCACTAACGATGCCATGTTATGTTCACTGTCAACACTTCTGTCAGATGGTGATGATATCTCCGAAACGGATTGAGAAAATTCCGCGAAAACCACATCCCTCTTCTAGAACAGAAATCAACCTAAACCCCATCGTAACGTTCAAACTATTTGCGTCCAAATGTAAGTAGCCGTGTTAAAAAGTCACGGTGAGCCTATGTCGTTGTCCCGAGCAACCGAAGCCCCAGTGACAGCGAACTTTCAGTTCGCCTCTTCTGTCACTTTGTGAAAACTCTTAATTGGGTCAAAACTCCTGCGGTGCATTCTCAGAACAGACCCTGTTAGCACATAATAAACACACACAGCGACGGTAGGCTACGTTAACCGCCCTGAAACTAAATCCCTTAAACTGCTTACCTGTTCGGATTATATCTGTAACCATATTGATTCACATAAATTTATCAGCACCGTCTTTGAATCGCGCTATATTTCTTTTTTTTTTTTTTAAATCGTAAAAAGAAAAAAAGATTAATCTTTAATATGATAAACATTTCCTGTTCTAATCAATTATCATTTACAAGTATCGAGAAGAAGAAGAGGAAGAAGAAGAAAAAGAAGAAGAAGAAGAAACAGCCGCAAAAGATGCCGCTAGTGACTGATGTTGCGTTAGGTGAAAGAAAGCACACTCGAGGCTGAATGGTTTTCCAGACTTCCAGGTAACAATTCCACAACAATACCTGCCGATCTGAGAGCACTTCAGAGAATCCGCCGCCACTGCAGCCTGCGTGAACTGCCCTCTGGAGCATTGTCGGCTGCTGAAAATGCCAATGAGGAAACAGATGATAACTACTGCACTCAGAAGGATAACACACAGGACACAGAACAGTCTTGACCTGGCCATGTTTTAAGCGATGACTTCGTCTGACTGACAATTCCATGTGGTTTAGCCCCCATGAGCACGAAGACCGCAGAACTCTCCTCCCCTTGCGGAAAGAACGACGAAAAAAGAACCCACCTCCAACCAAGCAGAGCGAAAGACGGATTTCATTCTCCTTCCGAAAAAGTCTTTTCGCAATCTTTGAAAGTACGGGAGGTTTGTCTCAGGTGAGACATTATTCCATAATCAGTCTGTACACTAATCATTCACTAATTTCCTTTCCTCCCTGTTGCGAATATATTTACATAGTTAGTTTATCCCTGTGGTTAAAATGCGATAAACATAATATGTGGGGAAACAATCGATCAAACGATTCCGTTCAGATCAGTTTTCTGGCAACATCACACGTTAATTATTAAACATTGTTGGATGCTATTCCAGATATCCTTAATGAGCAAAGCGACCTTGTCCCTTTGGCTGACAAGGGGGAAAAAATTGAGAGGAACCACGGTTCGGGGGAGCCTATCCTCCTCCAGCTGTGACCAGGCTGGTTATAGGATAATTATTGCCATAAATCTCATATGTAAGACCCCATTTCTTATAAACGTTCAAACGTTCAGAGCAGTTGTTATCTGACAAATGCTATTTACGCTTGGTTTAGAGGCAATATAAACTTGCACAAGGATCTTTTGCTGCATGACGGCTTCTTGTAAACAGTTACGGAGTGCGCTCTCTCTCTCTCTCTCTCTCTCTCTCTCTCTCTCTCTTTCTCTCTCTCTCTCTGTGACAGAAAGCAACCTGGTCATGTCACTGTCACGTCAAAATGACTGTGGGAGTTTCAGCAACAGAGCCTCAAAGACCGAAACCTGGCAGCGAAGAGGATAGTGTGGAACGCATGCTGGTGTCACTGCGGAATGTCATTACTGACCATTTCCGCGTGAAACTTCGGCTCTACGGCGTTCAATCATCGTTCAGCGCGAGACGTCGTTTTTAAAAGTCATTTCAGCTGTCAGGTCAGAGTTTGTCTAAGAGATCGGATAAAAGGCGAAAAGCTTTGTGTAAAGTCGAAGCTTTGAACCCAAGAACTCCAGATGTGTTTCTCACCGACTTCCAGCCACAGCGAGCACTTCGTAAGAAATTCACTTTCGATCTGTGTTACAAACAAATGGGCCATAGTTATTTGTGCAAACTGCAGCCACATGCTGCAGAAGGGGCTTATCAATTGCGGTAAATGGACCGATTTGTTTCATGATGATATAAAGGCAACACATACAGTATACAGCCCAAAATCAATTCACTCCGAGAATCATTAGCCTCTTGAACGAAACAGATGCAGGACAGTTGAATACCATGTCGCTCCTCCACTCACAGAATCCATAGATGTCAATCACCGAATGATTAAGCTGACAGTGGTGAAATTTCCCGCTAAAGGGATAGTTCTATTAAGCCCAACCTGAGGCGATGGGAAAACTATTAGGGCATTCCTTAACACAGCCCGCTTCCATCAGGATGTGGAACTAAACAGTCGCACTTCAGATATGACAGTTTGAGCTAATAGTTTGTTCTGGTAAAGTAAATATACACAATCTAAAACAACCGTTTATGGTTGATTCTGTTGTAATGCATGTATGAGTTTTTTTAAATGTGCAAAAAAAAAAAGACGTAGTTTTCTTCCTCTCGTTAAACGTTGCAAAAATCCGTTGAACACTCTGTGTGCGTCAACCATAGGGTTTAGCCCATGCCTGTCAGGACGTTCACACGCCCTGCTGTGAAATTTGAGAACGGTGGATTTCAGGAGCAGTTTAACTCAGTGTCGATTTGTCCTAAAAAGCGTCAGTTTTCAAGCTTTGAAGGGTCTTATTTTCGGGCAGTGGTGTTGGGGTGGTTACTCAAAAAAAAAAAGTATTTAGTTAGCCTTTAAGTGACCAATTGCTTTGAATTGTAATGGGATTACTTCACTCGTTACTCAGTTTGAAAAGTAATTACACTACTCATTACTTTTGAGCTACTTTTAAAAACTACAAATTCCCAAATTTACCACATAAAAATACAAGGACAAACATCATAGTTCTTTCATTACTTTATTTTCAATGCAATAGCCTAGTGCAAAGTATGAACACAGTTAAAGGCATAACTTATCAGCCTTTAATTAGAAAACAGTGTAGACAATACTGATTGGAATAGCTTACACAGTAATAATGATACATCAGATACAGTGGTTAACTACCAGTAGTTTCTGAGGTAGCTAGTAATATGTTCTGCTATCCTCATTAGCTGACAGCAACGTTATCTGTATTTTGTAATTAAAACACTAAAGCTCTTCATATAATTGTCCTGGTGGACTACACCATATTGTCGGGTTTTCTCACCGCATTGTCGGGTTTTCGTGCTAGCTAACCAGTTGTCGGTCTTGTCCCATCTAACGGGCGCTACTGTCAAGGACCCAATCTCTCCTTAGTGACCGTGGGTAGTCATATTATAGATACACAATTAAGGTGAACAGGTGTGTGTCGCGATATAGCTGCTTCTATAATCATGTATTTTAACATTGCTGGAACACTGTTTTGACCAATTAGCACCCAGGACAGGAACTATGCATTTTTCTACGTTAAATTTTAGTATTCATCACGAAAAGCACTCTTCTGAAAAGGCGTGTGTAACGCAGGACAGGACATTTTAATGATCCAGTAACTGTAATGTGATTACTGAAATTTGAACTGTAATGCTTTACCTCATTATGGAGGAAAGTAATATAATTACAGTAGCGCGTCACTTTGTAACTCGTTATCCGTGGCACTGTCGGGCAGGGTTAATTCTGAACCATTCCAGTTTGATTTTTCAATATAAACTAATTTCAAGTATTAGGTTATTTTGATTCACCAGAGCATTTCTCTTTTAAAAAACAAACAAACAAACAAATTCAACATCGTGACACAGTGTGTGTGAGACCCAGTCTAACTAACGTAACGTCCTTCTTTTAACGTTTCTATATTAGACGCACCAAGGCAAGTGCATATGAAAGATAAAGGTCTTATGTACACGAAACATGACACTTCTCTCGAGTAAATTCACGTTGTTAACTTAGCGCAGTATGTCATGCATGGGTTGGTAGGTGATTTATGACAAACAGGACTTAAGAGTGGTGTGTCGGTCATACTTTACCTCTAGAAAGGGGTACACACAAGGACACAGGGGTTTAAATTTGGCAAAATTCAATGCCAAGCTCTACCGTTACCTTTCTCTTCACACTGAGGGCCCTCTGCAGCACCAAACCATTCTCTTCATCATCATCATCATCATCATCATCATCATCATCATCATCATCATCATCACCATCATCATCATCATCATCATCCTCCTCCTCCTCCTCATCATCATCATCATCACCATCATCATCACCATCATCATCACCTTATCTTTCACTGCCTTCATCATCCTCCTCCCCCTTATCGTCATTGTGCACATAGTTAATGCTTTACTTCACTGTAAAACACTCTCATTCCCTTTAACAAACCTTACATGAGGGGTATTTTAAGAATCCGTAAAGGACATTTTGAGCTACCCCAGGACGTTCCATTTTTTAACATCGTCCGTTAAAGGGAGCTTATTATTTTGATGATTCCTGTCAGTCTTCAGTCTATCTCTACAAGTTCTCACTGTTCTCAGAGAACTCGGAAAAACTGCAGCTTGTTTCACATAATATTTGTGCGATGGAAGAATGGGATGCCACTGTAAACACGGTACCTGCATATAAAACGCCTAAGGTTTAGCAAACACAGGGCAGACTGCATTTCAGGGACGCGTAGGTCAGACAGGGGACCGGGGTTAGCGTGCCACACTTTCCTTAGTTGTGAGTTTTGTTTTGACAGAGTTTGAGCTCTGGACCCCATCCATACCCAGACTTTCATTTCTCTAACGAGCGCTCTTCCGTTTATAGCGTATCGTGTAAGATTACTGTTAATTTATTGGTCAGTTTAATACATCGGTCTTAAAAGTGAGGAGCCTTTTTTCATATGTGGATCAGTTATAAAACCCATCTGTTTTTTTTTTTTTTACATAAATTAGCTAGCAGAATTTTTTTTTTCAGACACATTTATGACTGACTGATTCATTTGTCGTCGTTGTCGCTGATTACATCTCAAAATCCATTAAACATAGGCCTATCAGTCCGTGACTTCCGCGGGTTGTCAAAACGTAAGCAGATTTCAATCTTCAAGTCGCGCAGTAACTCTGTTCTGCTTTCCGTAAGAACTCATTACAACAGTACGCAATGTGGGAAACTTTTGACATTTTAAGTTCATCTCTTGGGGAATTCGGCGCAGAAGCAAACGTCACTGCTAAAAATGTGATGTGCCTCGTTAGTGTTTAAAATGAGCTTTATTTTTTAAAAAATACAGAAAAATAATTAAACATGCAAATGTTGGGAAAAACTGACCAAAGTATCAGATAAACTTCAGGCTTAAGATTTTTATTTTTATTTTTTTTTATTTTTTTTATTTTTTGACAAGCTTGCGTAGGGCAACATCTTTCCCTTTGATGCAATGTGCATTCATATGAATGAATGACCTTATTCACGGTCCCTGAACTGGACCGCCCTCAAACACACAGTGCCTCTCAACATTACGGCCGTAGTGTTGAGAGGGACTGTGTGTTTGAGGACGGAGGGGTCAGAAAGTAATTGCCCTCTCTACGCTGGTACTGGAACCAGCAGTACTCTGCTGACATATATCCAAACTCTGTGTTGGCTTACGCGGTTACCGCCACGAGCTGGAGTACTCCATCTTCAAAAGTCCAACTATACGTTGTTTCCTTTCATGTCTGTTTTCATACGATGAGTTTGAACATGTCAGGACTTCGGTGTTTTGAAATGCATTCGCGCAGCTTTTTTTTGCCTTTTTTTGGGTGTCAGTGTGTGTAACACATACCTTAGATTTGCATTTGAAAGGAACATTTTGAAAGTTGTACCGAAAACGTGAATGCGCCATTGCTAACTTTCAGCTAACTGTATAAGAAATTCTTATCTGTTTATTATGTCATAAAAAAACACCAGTGGGGGTATATTTGTTAGAACATGCAACGAATATGTCAATTTTTACAGCGTGACGCCCACCAAGACTGTGCGCTGTTTCCCTAACAATAAACTCTGGGTGACTGAGGATATCAAGGCATCGCTGAGGAGTAAGAAGGCAGCCTTCAGGACTGGAGACTAGGAGGAGATTAAGGAGGTGCAGACAGAGCCGATGGAAAAGATCACAGAGGGTAAGGAGTATTACAGGTGGAAGCTTGAAAAGAAACCCCAGCAAAAGAACATGGGGGAGGTGGGGAGTGGCTTGCCCCCCCCCTCCCCCAGCACCCTCACTCCACCATCTCTCCTCAGCGACCCTCCTGGCTCCTGTCCATTTGCCCCCCCCCCCCCCCGGGATCTCCAAAGGCTGATTTGTACTTCTGCGTAGGTTCTACGTGGACCCTACTCCGTAGCCTACTCGAGTGGCCAACGCCGTTCTGAGCATTTACGCTTGTGCATTGGTGTGTCTGTGTTGCTCTGTAATTACGTTGCCAAAACGCTAGTTTGCGGTGGGGGTTTTATGCCACTGTATTGAGTTTCTTTGTGCATTACAAACGATGGCGAGAATAATATTAAGTAAAGAGTCGGATTTCAGTCCTTGCACAGCAATATCTGTAAAACAAGTTTTGCATTCAAAAGAAGGACTAGTTTCTAAACTTTGGGGGACAAACAGACTGAGCTCTCAAAATAACGAGCGCTCAGTTCGCCATTTTGCCGAAAATTTTGAATGGCGACTGAGACTGAGCGGATCATGTCGCCATTGGCGCTAATAAATGTTGAACAACGGTTACTTTTACTGAAATAACAGCAACGCAGAAAAGAGAGAAGACATCGGATGAGATGGTGCGTACGACCATTGTACCATTGAGCAGAAGGAGGGTGATGCTTTCAAGCAGTTGTTGCAGTCTGCTTCGACGCGCGTTGCCGCAACGCGTAGTTACATGTCTTGGGAGGTGCGCGTCAGGCTATGGTGTAGGCTATGGCATAGGGTACGCGGCTACGCAGAGCCATTCGACGCAGAAGTATAAATTGGCCTTAACAGCTCTCCGGAGTCACTTACTATAACTGAGGAGGCTGTGAGAAGAGAGTTCAGTAGACTACGCCCAGGCAAGGCTGCAGGGCCTGACGGCCTCAGCCCCAGAGTGCTCAAAGGATGTGCTGCTCATCTGTGTGGAGTTTTTCTGCACATCTTCAGCCTGAGCCCGATGACTGTCCCTGTTCTCTGGAAGACATCATGTCCTGTTCCTGTCCCCAAGAAAAAGCACCCAAACACCCTCAGTGACTACAGACCAGCGGCTCTGACTTCACATGTCATGAAGTCGCTGGAGAAGCTCGTCCTGAAACACCTCCGTTCACCGGTTGAGCCGTCACTTGACCCTCTGCAGTTCACCTACCGGCCTCACGCTGGAGTGGAAAAAAACGCCATCATCTCTCTGCCGAACAGGGCTTGTACTCACCTGGATGAGGCAGGCAGCAAAGTCATGTTTTTCGACTTATCAAGTGCTTTCAACACCATATGACCTGCCCTGCTCAGGACTAAGTTACTGGACATGCAGATGGATGCTCCACTAGTGGCCTGGATCACCAACTACCTCACAGGTTGAGCACAGGAGCGTGGTGGACAGTTTTGTGGAGTGGTGTGAACTAAACCGCCTGCAACTCAACATCACGAAGACCAAGGAGTTGGTGGTGGGTTTTAGGAAGCGAAGGACCTTTCCGAACCCTAGTCAGCGTCAGGGGAACAGAGGTTGACATCGTCGAGGAATACAAGTACCTGGGCGTCCACATAGACAATAAGATGGACTGGACTAAAAACACTGGGGCTCTGTACAAAAGAGGTCAGAGTCGCCTGTATTTTCTCAGGACGCTACGATCTTTCAGCGTCTGCAGAACCATGCTGCAGATGTTTTATCACTCGGTGGTGGGCAGCGTCATCTTCTACGCTGTATTGCGCTGGGGCAGCAGGGTGAGGGCAGCAGGGTGAGGGCATAAGGGTGAAGGCAGCAGGGTGAGGACAGCAGGGTGAGGGCAGCAGGGTGAAGGCAGCAGGGTGAGGGCAGCAGGGTGAGGGCGGCAGGGTGAGGGCATAAGGGTGAGGGCAGCAGGGTGAGGGCAGCAGGGTGAAGGCGGCAGGGTGAAGGCAGCAGGGTGAGGGCGGCAGGGTGAAGGCGGCAGGGTGAGGGCAGCAGGGTGAAGGCGGCAGGGTGAAGGCGGCAGGGTGAGGGCGGCAGGGTGAGGGCGGCAGGGTGAGGGCATAAGGGTGAGGGCATAAGGGTGAGGGCAGCAGGGTGAAGGCGGCAGGGTGAGGGCGGCAGGGTGAGGGCGGCAGGGTGAGGGCAGCAGGGTGAGGGCAGCCGACGCCAATAGACTCAACAAGCTCATCAGGGGAACAGGTTCTGTCCTGGGAGTGGATCTGGACTCCTCAAACTACTCAGTATAATGGACAACGCCTCTCATCCCCTGCACACCACGCTGGAGTCACATCAGAGCCCCCTCAGCTGTAGACTGACACCGCCGAGGTGCACCCCAGAACACCACAGGAGGTCTTTTCTACCAATGGCCAACAACCTGTATAACTCCTCCCCCCTCCTGTAGGGAGGAAAGCTGAAACATCAGACACTGGGAACAGTAATATCAATTTCATATGCAATGTTACTTTTTCAATATCGTGTGCAATATTACTTTTCTGCTTTTCTATTTTAGTTTTCTTATTTGTACTAATTCATCTTACTTTTATTGTTATTCCATTGCAGTTTTTTACAATCACTAACAAGCATTGAGCTATACTCAAACTTTTTCTAAACTCTTAACACAGCAACACTCCTACGTCACACAATTAGCCAGAATAGTTCATTTTCAGCTCAAAACCACATTTTGTTCATTAAATACCAACTCTACATTTCAAAATGCAAAAAAACTTTCCCCACATGCACTGACTCTATCAAAACATGGCAAACCCAACTCAATATCAAATCATTCTTCCCAAACACAAGCACATGTTTTCTATCCAAAAGGAACATATAATCAGTCACAGGAAAATGACTTTCTAAGTGCAAACAGTTGACGGCATTACAAAAACTGCAGTACTTTTTCAGTACTATTGTTTTTTTTGTAGCTCAGTTTCCTTTTACTGTAAACCACTCTACATTTTTTGGGTGAGTGTCAAACATGTGCATTGGAATCAGCTGTGGGTAGTCTAATTTACACAACTTACAGTAAATAAGCAATTTCTCAGTGTCTCAGTGATCTTTTTATTCAAAAATGTTTATCAGCTGTTTCAGTACGGCCTTTGAACTGCTGCTGTTGCAGAAGTAGAGGCCTTATAGTATATCTAAGGTTCTGAACATTAGGTTTTCATTTCTGACATGCTGTGTAAGCATTTGTAAAAAAGACAAGAAAGATCCATAATTCTGGTGTTGGGTAAGCTGGTGTGTAAAGAAAATTTAAGCATTTTAGAAACGTGTTAATTGACTGCATATTCTGTGAGAACAACATGAATTGTGTCAATGGTATGGTCCACAACAGATGGATGTTGTGCTAATTGTGTTTAGAGTTTTGAAAATGCGACTACAGATTGGACAAAAGGATGTCAGCGATTGTAAAAAAAGCTGTAGGTGCTGGTGTTACATTTATTTATTACTCTCTTGTTCTTTACTCTTATGTTGTTGTATTTTTTTTGAGCAACCTCTGACACAAGAATTTCCTTCTGGATGAATAAAGCTCTGTCTAGTCTCCACTCATTGTCCTCATGATTGCGTAAGCATCGGCCCTGATGTGTAAACATTGGAACTGATGACAGACGTTTTACATTAAGGTTTTACAGGTTTCGTAGCCTCTCTGCTGGAAATGAGCCATGAACACCCACTTGCATTTACTTTTAGCCGATTAGGTTTTTTCCCCCAACTGTTCAAACTGCATATCTTCTGACTGAGCTGTGCAATTATCCCACATACTGGTGTGTGCGTTTGTTTGTGTTTGTGTGTGCACTTGCGTGGGAATACAGAAAATTATTGTTTCTGTTATGTAAAGTGTTTACAATTGAAAAAAGCTTCCTTCATCAAAATCTTGAAATGTTTTGTATTGGCACAGACAAGTTCAGCTGAAACAAAGTG
This sequence comes from Chanos chanos, assembly GCF_902362185.1. NCBI lineage: Eukaryota > Metazoa > Chordata > Actinopteri > Gonorynchiformes > Chanidae > Chanos > Chanos chanos. Next base: position 56,493,718 of record NC_044497.1, read on the forward strand.
AAAATGATACATCTCCTTTCATCTCTCTCTCTCTGTCTGTCTCTCTCTCTCTCTCTGTCTGTCTCTCTCTCTCTCTCTTTCTCTCTCTCTCTTTCTCTCTCTCTCTCTCTCTCTCTCTCTCTCTCGCTCTCTCTCTGTCTGCTTCCTTCACTCTCTCTCTTTCCCTCTCCCTCTCTCTCTTGGCCTCACACTCACACTCACTCTCACTCTCACTCTCACTCCCTCTTTCTCTCTCTCTCTCTCTCTTTCCTTCACTCTCTCTCTTTCTCTCTCTCTCCCTCTCCCTCTCTCTCGGCCTCACACTCACTCTCGCTCCCTCCCTCTCTCTCGCTCTCTCTGTCTCTTTCCTTCACTCTCTTGCTCTCTCTCTCTTTCTCTTGCCTTCACTCTCACTCCTTCATTCTCTCTCTCTCCCTGGTGTATTGAGGGACTGTGTGAGGCAGTGCCTGATGGTGACTTTGATTCCTGGACTGTCACAAAGGCCAGTGAGCAGCGGATATCAGTGAGGTACTGAGCAAAGACAAACAATGAGAGGAAACTGAACATTAGAACCCGGATGAATGACAAACGGTTGCTCAGACATCTGGTTTGTTCCCGTCGCTCCCATGTGGCACTCACACTGGTTTCCTAAAGTGACCAGACAGAGATGAGAGACAAGACTGGAGCAGACCAATAACTCTCCTGTTTGCTTTCAGAGTCGTGACTGAAGGAGCCACCATTGTTTCTGTATTATTTTGACCTGTCCAGCACACACAATACGATGCAAAGGAATGTTTCACACCAAGGAAATATGATAATTGACTGTGGATTTGTATGGACACTGAGAGTTATATGAGTTTTTTATATTCTTTGTTCTATATTTATATTTTATGTTCTTCTGAGGTTTTTTTTATATTCTAATCTGTTTTAGATTGCATGAGTGAACTATTTGAACTGGTTTTTGGATGCCAGGGCATCATACAGAATGACACTGAAAATGTGTAACTCTAGCTGATTACTGACACTAGAGGGCAGTAGCGAACCACTTTACCAACAGCAAGTACACAAAGCCTAAGAGAGATCCACACACAGTAGACCCTAGTTTATTATTAAATAATTTTCCTGCTGAAGTCAGTCATCAGTCAGTAACAAAATACAGTGACGTCATATTTGATTGCGCGTACACTAGTGTCATGTTTCAGAGCTTGATGAATATTGTTGGGAATCTGTTTGGAGTCAGCTCCATGGTTGTTTACAGAGCAGAAATAGGTCTAAAACACGGCCCTTGATTGGCTTGTGATTTGATCTCACTGCCTCAGCCGGACGCTCGACACAACCTCCACTGCATCCAGGGAGTGAACCCCCCTGGGAATGCCACAGTTTTCTGGACCTGTTGTTTTGGGGGTGCTGCTGGACCAGACGTGTGTCAGTCAAAGGTTATGTCGTGGCAACTGCGAGTTTTTTTTTTTTTGCTCACTTGCTGGCACATCCAATTTCCTACCTTGAGATTGGGGGTGGGCCTGTCTTTGTTTGTGCGATTAAAAAGTATGTCGTTAAAATATTCTGCGACATTTCTGAATACATTATTTTAAAAGTCACCTGTTTCATTTAAGTCTTAAATAGGCTACTTCAGGTTTTTAAACTGAACTTAGTTCACATCTGTGGTCATCACTAGCAGGCATCTATGTAAACAAGAGCCTGTGCAGTTGGCTAGATGACTAGCTTTTCATTTCTCCCGCCTGTCTCTGACAGAGCAGCTAATCCATCACACCGTCTGGGGGTTTGAGACCTATAACATGTGACAAACTGAGATGACTGTGATCTCTTCTCTTCTCTTCTCTTCTCTTCTCTTCTCTTCCAGATAGTCGTACCCCCCCCCCCCCCCCCCCCCCCCCCGGCTCTCTGCATTGTCAAAGAGAGAAAGTGTGAGTCGGTTGAACACGTCAGAGATTTTGAGGATCAAGTTCACCATCATTTGCTCTAATGGTTAAATTATGAAGAGATTAGCTGTGGAGACCAATTGACTTTCGGCAAATGGATACCTGCACAGCCCACAGAGTTCTGCTCCATCATGATAGGGGCTGCTTATTGCTTATTGCTTATTCTCTCTCTCTCTCTCTCTCTCTCTCTCTCTCTCCTGAGGTTGACTTGGCTCAAAGAAGCACACTCCCACTCATCCACACACCAATCCACACACCCACCCACCCACACACACTTCAATCCTCATAAGGAATAAGCAGTGACTTCCGACTGACTATAACTACAGATCCATTAAAAAAACACACACACACACACACACACACACACACGCATGCACACACACATACACACACACGCACACACACACAAACATAAACACACGCACATACACATACACGCAAACACACACGCACATGCACGCATGCACGCACACATGCGCGCGCGCACACACACACGCGCACACACACACATACATATACACACACATACATGCACGCACGCACACACACATACACACACACAAGGTATGGTAGGACTACATGTCCACCATATAAATACGCTGTGTCCTACTTTGTGCTTTATTTATATGAAAAGTCCTTTTCTGTCACGGGTGGTGTTGAGCCTCAGGTAAGTTATCAGACATGAGTTCAGCACAGTAAGTCCATCTGGTTCAAATATACATTTTAATGAACAATTAAGAGCCTACCTGAGGAGGGCTCAGTCAGGGCATTTGCCCCGTTTTTCTTTATGGTTTGCTGAATGTAAGAGGGGGTTTTGCATTCGACAGTATTTCCCTGTAAAAGGCCACACCGGCTGTCTGCAGGCTAAATATCAAACAGTTAGTCAATATCTTTGACACCAAATACTGCAGCAAAGGCCCATTACTGTCCTCTAGTTATTACAGTTATCAAATTAAACTCAAATTGATTAATTGAAAGCGAGAAGCCACTGGGCAGAGGGGAAACAGATCATTATTGGCAGAGAAACAAAGGTCTTTGTCGCTCTATAAATAGTCATGGTAATTATTCTGCCCCTTTTGCGTCATACAAGCTCTCCCTGCTCTCCTTCTCTGCCCCATATCTCTCCTCTCCTCCTCTCTTCTCTTTTCTCCTCTTCTCTTCTCTTCTCTTCTCTTCTCTTCCCTTCTCCTCCTCTCTTCTCTTTTCTTCTCTTCTCTTCTCCTCTCTTCTCTTCTCCTTTCTCCTCTTCTCTTCTCTTCTCCTCTCTCCTGTCCTCTCCTCTCCTCCTCTCTTCTCTTTTCTCCTCTCCTCTTCTCTTCTCCTCCTCTCTTCTCTTCTCTTCTCTTCTCTTCTCTTCTCTTCTCTTCTCCTCTCTCCTCTTCTCTTCTCTTCTCTTCTCCTCCTCTCTTCTCTTCTCTTCTCTTCTCTTCTCGTCTCTTCTCTTCTCTTCTCTTCTCTTCTCTTCTCTTCTCTTCTCCTCCTCTCTTCTCTTCTCTTCTCTCCTCTTCTCTTCTCTTCTCTTCTCTTCTCTTCTCTTCTCTTCTCTTCTCTTCTCTCCTCTTCGCTTCTCCTCCTCTCTTCTCTTTTCTTCTCTTCTCGTCTCTTCTCCTCTCTACTCTTCTCTACTCTTCTCCTCTCTCCTCTTCTCTTCTCTTCTCTTCTCTCCTATTCTTCTCTTCTCTTCTCTTCTCCTCCTCTCTTCTCTTTTCATCTCTTCTCTTCTCTTCTCTTCTCTTCTCTTCTCTCCTATTCTCTCCTCTTCTCTTCTCTTCTCTTCTCTCCTATTTGCTCCTATTCTCTTCTCTTCTCTTCCCCTCTCTTTCCTCTCTTCTCTTCTCTTCTCCTCTGATTCAGGTCCAGAATATTTTATTATCTCTGTTTCCTCCTTTAACCCATAGATCTTATTTAGTGGAGTGAAACTGCTCTGTTCATTGCCTCTCGTTCAAATCAAACAACTGCAGGTCAACAAATCCTCAGGTTCAAGCTTCTTTATTTCCACTTCAGCTCTTTTTGTGCCATAAAGAGGCAGGGAATGTTTAGACGCACTGGAGGGCAAAACGACCAATCAAAAGACTCAAAAGTCAAGCGCACGTCTTTGCTCCATCGAAGCATGCGAGTTTTCCAGAAGAATCTTCATCCAAATGACTCACTCTCGTGCGGAGAAGGAGGCTGAGTGACAGAGAGAAATCACAAAAGACAACGTGAAATGCAATGAAAAAGGAAATAGAAATTCATTGGAATTTGAATTATTTCGGTATTTTTTAATTCTGAAAGATGTTTGTTAATTAGTAGGACAGGGACAGAGAAAAAAGCTATAGAAAAATGACAATGAACGTGTGAAACCAGGGTCGGTAAAAGGCAAATGTAAAGGAAATATCTCGACGAAGTAGATTCAGGACGAATTAACCGACTGATTTAATTGATTTTGAAAAGTTATCAAGACTTATCAAGACATAGAAACGAGACAGAGAGAGAGACTATGGACAAAAGACAAAAGGCGTTCTCACGTGAACACATTAAAGAAGCGCGAGGGGATTTACAGACAAATAGCCTCCATGTCTACAAGGGTCTCTGAGAAAATTTGGGTCAGGGGCTTATTGTTGATGTCCTGTGACAGTTAATGGCCTTTGTTATTGCTCTTGTTATTGCTTTCTTGTTTAGGACGGGATTACACTATACACTATATGACGCGATTTAGCTAATCATGTCCGCTCGTATTCGTCTGTACCGAAGGTGAAGGAGCCATCGGGCTCAGATGCCACGGCGGGCGGCATTCACCAGCTGTCTGCGGCTTGTAGGCTTCGGGCTGTCGGGCTGGTTAATTATTAAACTTTGCTTATGAATGTTTCAGAGCTACCAAACTGTGCCAGGGGACTGGGGTTAATAGGTAGGCGAGATGTGGCCACAGACAAAACACAACACCGAGAACACGAACGGACTCGAGTTACCCGAAATTTCAATAAGCCGAGCGGCGAAGTGCTGTCTCTCTTCACTGTGCATGAAAAGGAAATTTTGGTTGTGACTATTCACCGAGAGCTCAAAACTAATTACTTCAAACCACCAAAACCGGTAGAAACTCAGCTACTTGGAGATGTTTGAGATCTTTAAGAAGCACCAAGCCCTATTCAGTGTCTAGCAGTACTGTAGCGGTTGCAGCACTTTCTCGATTTATGGTCTGCCCCAACAGCTCGAGACCGATGCTCATGCCCTAATCCAATTTTTCTCTATGTTTCATATGCTTCTAAAGCCAATTTTATACTTGAGCCAGGGCTACAGTACAGTTCTGAAGCGAGGACTCTTTCTAAAGCAAAGCGGAGTCTGAAAGGAGAGCCCAGACATCGAGGCCATGCTGCAGCGTAAGTTGATCGTGAATGAAAGGTGACTTGAAGTGTTACACTAACAGTTACATGGTGGAATAAGTGGTTTTGTGTTCGTGGATATTTCCACCACAACGAAACGGAGGACTTTTTACAAAGTTGTCAAATGTCTTCAGGCCTCATCTGTGCACGCGCATGGCGCTCACGTCTTAGAACGCGATCCACCCCCCAGAGAAAACTAAACGGCGGGGGGGGGGAGGGAAACACTTCACAACATTTATATCAGTATTTTTAACCGATAGTTGAGGAAAGTGACTGGTAAATGACGCTAAATTTGAAACATTTAATTAAAACAGATACACGAGGACTTAACAATGCTACACGTCTGCCTGTGTCAGTCAGATATTTGAAGCATTTAAATGACTGGACAGACTTGAATGACCTTGTTCTCTTAATGAACAGTCTAAATGGCAGCTTTGACGAAGACGCTGTCAGACATGCATTTGCTGTTTGTTTGGTATTTGCTTCAGCACACTCAGTCATTTGAGAAATTTAGTAACCTCAGTAGGAAAGGACACAAGGTGAAGGAGGCTTAGTCATGGGGCCCAGTCCATCAATTACTTCTTGTTGAATCTGGTTGTAAGTGATGCAAAGAACAGATCAGTTTTAGTGATTCTGAGAGCAGGCAACCAAGCTATCAAATTATTTTTAGCCAGTAGTTGCTGCACGTTGTTCTGTAGACAGAAAGGACAGATCCTTTGGCAGTGTAAGAGACAATCATCTGACCTTGCTAGTGCTCACCATATGGGAAAAAAACATGACAAGTTGGATTTTTTATTTCGCATTTTCATGTTGAAATTGAACTGAATTAATCTTGAAAGTGTAATTAATACATAACAGTGCTGCACGGTTAGATGAAAATGACAGGAGGGGGGAAAAAAACCTTCATGTTTTGCATTTTGTAATGCTTGTTGGAGTGTGAGTAAAAATATTTCTTGGTTTTTTTTTTTCATTCTCAAATGCAAATGGGCCAGATTGAAGCCTCAGGCTACACTGTACCCTGCTGCAACCCAGAGACCAGAGAAAGAGTGGGAGAGGGGAGGAGAGAGAGAGGGAGAGAGAGAGAGCGAGAGAGCGGGAGAGATGCATAGACATGAGGGGAGGAGAGAGGAGATACAGAGAGTGCTTCTTTTAAACACAAATCCACCACCTCATTAAACAAATGCAGGTAAAGCCCCTTGACTTCTGAGAGAGAATTTGGAGATGACAGATCAAAAAAAAAAAAAAATCCATTGAAATAATGGCCACAAAGAGGGCGCAGGTAAAAGTGAGAAAATTGAAAACATTAAATGTGAGAGCAAATATGAGGTGACCTTGTGACGAAAAAACAACAAAAACAAAAACAAAAACAATAAGGCAAAAACAAACAAAGGAGGCCAGTGTTCACCTGTTTCTGTGATACAGATACTGATATAAAACTATAAAACTTAATTTAAAAAAACAAAACAAAAAAAAAAACACTGAACTTTAGACCGTTTATTTACTTTTTTTCCACTTTTCTCCTTTTTTCCAAGATCTGTGAGAATGATGTTTATCCTGGTGTTTAAAAAAATCCATATTTTGGGTGGAAAGAGTAGAAAACCTATTTATGTTTAACTCCTCACCTGAGCTGTAGTGTCCTGTGTACAAAGGTGTCAAGGTGACTATTTCTGAGTAAAAGATTGAATTTTTTGATTACCTTGTTTAAACAATTATTTTATTGTATAGTTTTGATTTTTGGTTAGTTTTAGTTCGTCCTTTTTCAGGTGAAACAGTTTAGCATAATGCGACGATAGACAAGATGGTGAAAAGTGTAGTACACTTGTATCATCGCATATAATTATACAGAAGCATAATTATGATAAGGTGTCTGACCGCTGAAACAACAGTTATTATTCAATTTACATGGACCAGGCCTTGAGAGCTACAACTTATCTTGAAGATATTTCTTAAGCAAATCCTACAGCGTAAAGAGTTATCAAATACCCCGACCCGGTAAGTTTAACCGGGTTCTACGACCCCTCCACATTTCCAAATAGTAATATTACGGACGTAAACTGGCAAACCCCAGCGAGAGACAGGAATAAGAGGCAGCAGGAGGCATAGAAATAAAAAGGGGGGGGGGGTGAGAAGGATTGGAAGTAGCCTACTCTAACTCGCCCCTGAAGCATGCCGGCTGACGAGAGACACAGATGTCAGAGAACACAAACTCCCGAGAGACCGCGAGGGCCAGAAGCTGCTCATTTTAGCGCCTCACGCACGCTCCTGCTCAGTCCGAGGGAGTTCGTGTCTCTAATTGGGTCTATGCAGTATCATAATCCGCATAACTCCATTAGCCGTAGCTCCCTGAGCATCTGCTTGGAGAATAAGGTCCCTGGGCGTCCAGATGGGACTGGGCGACGGGCACGTTTGGCCGAATACATCTCACCTCCTATCAGACGGTTTTTATCTTAGCCCATTATGTAATGCGTGGATTGCATGCGTGTACTTTTTTCTTGTCTTGCAACTGTGGAATTAAAAATGCTATAAACGCTCCTTGTTTGTTATGTAATACAGGCATCTGAAGAAGTCGCTGACTTTTTATATAGTGCTGAAACACCTAGGGAAAAGACTCCAGCGGTTTTAATAGCCCACAGTGACTTGTTTACGCAACGAATCATAAATCAGATCAAACGAGCCAACACACTGTCTTACAGGAATGTGGTTCGACGATTTCGACTTTGGGTTCAAGTAATTTGACTGAGAAATTCTGCTTCGTGGAATAACTCCCGGAGTGTCAGTTTCGTTGTGAGAGTTCGGGAAAAGGTTGTATTAATTTTTAATCCGTTCTCATAAATGGGTTATCTGATCTGTGGGATTTAATTTATAGGCTACCACGAAATTCCATGGATGGTGGCATGAAGCAGGCTAATGTCGAACTTAACTGTGAGCTAAAGAACAGCCTAATGGTTACACAGGCTCAAGTGAGACCGAGGACTTGGCTTGGCACAGTTAAAACGTGTGGACGGATGAATTCCGTGAGCAAAAGACCATGACGGCATCTAGTGGAGTTTTCACACAAAGGAACACACAAAAGAACCTAACTTTTACACGCACTGACATGAATGAATACAACAGTTTAACTTCGCCTCTGAACTCATCGAATATAAGTTGGGAAACAGATAGGCTTATTTAGACTTGTATCCATTCATCTGTGTTCACAAGCGCATGGCGCTGCCGAATGTTTTAATGGAAAGCATATTTCACCTCATCATTTAGCATTCGAGAGTCTTTCAGAAACTTTTGTAATTCTCTCTCTATCGTGTTCATGTTGAACCAAGTGTTCGGGAACAGTATAGTACAGAGAGGAGCACAAGCAAAGTGCGAAACCTTCATTAATATTAGATCCAAAACCCGGAGTCTGTTCATGTCCAGTGGGGAAATATGTCTGATGTCGCCTGGTTTCTCTTGCGTATTAAAGGCTACTTACATGAGACGTACAACGGAAGTTAAAATATAAACTTTAATATTTCTTCAGTATAATTTGATTTAGAAAATTCACAAACATAGTCGAGGTAACACATGGATCCAGAAGAGAAAGATTGTGTCTATGCTGGGGGAGAACTGACAGATAAAGCTAAACAGTACAGAGACAGCCTTTCAACCAATAAATATCCAGTTTATGCACTCAGAATGTCACATTCACGAATATCTTGCAAGCTGAGATAAATGGAAAACTGACGCGTAAAATGTAACTGGTATCAGTCAAGGTGACAGGATATTGTGTGAATCATTTGTCTAACTTAAATTTTTGAATATACAGGTTAAGGGCAATTTCTGAACGCGGCACACAGTTTCTAAAGCGCACTTGGCTTTTTATAGCGTGACTGCGAATTGAGGGTTGAGAATTGGGGAGGGGTAGGGGGGGCGACTCACACCCTACTCAACCTGCGCAGTATTCATTGTCAGGTTGTACGTCACACGCTCATTCATTGTTTTCTCGGTTTTTCATGCTGTGCCATGGCCTTGCGAGGGAACTGAGAATGACGTCGAAACTCACGTTCGTCCGGAGTTTCGAAAGCAGACGGAGGGAGAGAGAGAGAGAGGGAGAAGGAGAGAGAGAGAGAGAGAGAGAGAGAGAGAGAGAGACTAATTTTTTTATATGCCTCGTAAACGGGTCATTAAAATTTAGCGTCACAAGGGACCTGTGCAGGGACATAGTGCGAATGGCACAAGGCTATATAAATACCCTTTCAAATATTTTTTTTTTAAATTCACAGATGTCCTCTGTGTGAAACGGAAACTAATATGCCGCTCCGCCTCAACTGTAAAAGCCACTAACGCACCGAACACT